>NW_024412404.1:48124069-48131825 GCF_014898765.1 Herpailurus yagouaroundi
TTTGTTTTTGTTTTTTTTTCGGCTTTGCCCTGGCGCCCTCCCCCCCCCCCCCCCCCCGGCCAACAACTGGTAAAACCTGCAGGGCTGATGCCCAGCCTGGGTCCCTTCCTCTGACTCAGTGGCAGGGAAGGGGAGTGTCCCAGAGAGCCACCCACATCCCTAGCTGGCAGCCTGGCCCCCAGGGTCTCTGTGTCCACCAACTTCCCCTGGGCACACTTGTTCTTCTCGGCTTCCCCTCAAGATACAAAGGCCTTCAGGCACAAACGCGCCCAAACAATCGGCTCCCTCAGGCCTCCGGCAATCAGGATGGAGGGTGTTAGCAGGCCCTGACCGTCCTCAGCACTTTAGCTTCTGCCCATTTCATCTGCCCCGGCTCGCCGGATTCCTACATCTACTCTTGAGGTTGGTAACACACCCATTTTACAGAGGGGTAAACTGAGGCCAAGAAAGGGAGAAGGATTTGCCTAAGGTCACAGAGCTAACAAATGGTGACCAGAATCCAACTCTTTTGACTCCCAGCCTAAAGGGTCATATCCAGCAAAGGTACACATACCGAGGATGCTGCCCTGCTCACCAATATGAAAGCTTTTATACTTGCCACCCCACCCCCACCGTCTCTGGAAGTTCCTTGGGTGTCATGTAGGTGCCCACGGCCAGTCTGTCGATGTTTCTTCTGCTGACCCCCTGGCTGATGTCTGCTGGGTACTGGGCAACTGAGGCAGGGACCTCATCTCTCTCACTGTCTGGGGTACCCCACGAGATCCCTGCTTCTCTACGAAGGCTGTGATGCCTGGAGCTGGCCGAGGCGACAGGCCCTCAGTCCTCACCAGCACAAAACGGTTCTGTGCTCTGAGCCGAAATAGGCAGAAGGCCCCTCTCTCTGACTCATGTCCCAGTTTGCAGCCTGGACCCCAAAGAACCCTCTTAGCTGTTCCCTGCAGCCCTCTCTCTATGGAGAGTAAGGGGTCAGTGTTTCTTGTCAGCTCGTCCCCATTCACTCACTGACAGTAACAGCCCCTACTCAGGTTATGATTCCAGGACAACCACCTCCTTCGCCATCATGACCACACACGCTCCCTGTGAAGATCCCCGTCCCACACACCCACATCCGGATCCCGAGGAGACTGTGTCCCACCCCCTCTTAGTATACTCCATCCCCCTGGTTGTCACCGGTTAAGGGATGGGTACACGACCAAAGTCAGACCAATCAGAGCCAGTGAAACTCAGTTCCAGCATTTTGAGCTCTCAGCAAAGCAGACTGGTTCTTTGCCCTGGGGGGAGAAGGCGTGAGGCTTAAAGCTTCTGCAGGCATCTTGCCCCCAAGGTGTGGAACCTGTCCTGGCTTGAGCTGTTACCTGGAGAAGAGCTGAGGCCAAAGACAACAGGGAACACCGGGTCTTGATGACATCATTTAGAGTTCCTGATGAAGCCTTATCTGAAGCCAGCCACACCACTTGGACTTCATTTCCAAGGCCAGCATTAAGCAAAAAATAGGATTTGCTTTTACTTCCAACCAAAATTCTCGTGATACAGAAGGTCAGGCCTGTGCCCCTTTCTTCTCTCTCTGCCCCACCCCTACTACTCACCAAACTTCCTCCTCAGAGGCCTACCTACCTACCCCCATGCAAATAATGCACACAAATTGATACCCAGGATCACCGCTACTGGTCCATAAGTTCCTCTGTGCTATTTAGGACTGTTTGTGCCATATAGAAAAAGCTGTCCCATTAACAGTCCCCTGTTGGCTTGGTGAGGTGGGGACGAGTAGAGAGGAGAGTAGAGGGTAGAGAGAACAAGACGTGATGGCAAACACTGCCTCTGCCCAAGTGGATCTGGAACCCCAAGTCTGCCTGCCTTCTGGGGGATGGTACCCACAGCAGGACTCCGCCCAGGGCTCAGGAAAGGCATCCTGCCAGACCTGGCCAGTGGGGCCTCCTACCACCACTTCCATTGGGAAGGATGGCTCAGAAGAAAGCAGAGACCACTGATAGAGTTGTGTTTTTGAACGGGCCCTTCCCAGGTTAATTTTCCCCCAGCTAAGAGGCCTTAAGCACCCTTGTTTTTCACTGCGTCCTCTGGCTTGGCTCCCTTCCAGCCACACCCCCAAGTAAATCCTTTCCTTCTGAGAGCAGAAGCCTGAGGATGAGTCAGAGCCTCATTCTCGTCATTCCTTCCTCAGTGGTCAGGCCTCACCCCTTCTCCCTGCCAGCCCCTCCTCTGGGCAGCCATCTGCCCCGTGTACAGGGCTCGCTGTGTCCACAGAGCCGCTCAGAGGGCCCTCTGAGTGTGAGGCCGGGTGGGCAGGGCTGACCTCTCAGCTCCTGGAGTCTCTTAGGAGATCTGGGGCCTCCAGGGATGGGCTACGGCGACTAGAGTCTGTCCCAGCCCCTCCAGGACCTTCCCTGGGGTCTCTGCCAACAGGCCCTGTCTTCCTCACCAGTGTCAAGTTCATGTCTGTGTCTGTCCCAAAGAAGAGGAACCAAAACCCCTTTAGAGAGTTCCTCCTATGCCCAGGCCCTGCTGTGAACTCCGAGTTCTCATACCCACCCTCAGCACTGAGAGCGCTAGCCACACTTCTGAATGAGGGAACAAGGTTCTCGGGTGGCAGAGCTCACACCTGTGTCATCAGCACATCATCTCTGCTTGTCCAGGCTACACTGCACGCTCCCCAGGGGCTGCAGTTCCAGGCCCCTTCCATTCCCTCTCTGCCCTCACCTCCAGCAAGCTTCCTCCGGGCCTGAGGCTGGTAGGCCCCAAGCCCAGAGTGGATTCTTTCATACCCTTTGGTGTGAATCAAGCATGAGCAACCCCCAGGGGCCTTCCTGCCTTATGTGGAAGAAGGGTGAGAAACCAGATAAGAAATTGCCTGTGTACCAGCACGTCTCTTCTCATGGCCACACCACAGACACCATCATTGTCCTCACAGGGGGGGATCTATGCCCCAGAGGTCCTGGAGCTGGGGTGTCAGACGAAGAGAAAAAAACCGAGAGGCTGCCTTGCCTGCCTACAGGAGGGTGACGTTTGTGGGAAGAAGCAACTTCTCCCAGCAGTTAAAGGAAAGCTCTACTTTAAAACAAATAATTAAGGGGGACTTGGAAGCCATGGGGAGCCCCTGCAGGGGCCCTGAGAAAGTTATCTGGGAGGGGGGGTGGTGGTCTGTGAGGAAGGGTCCGTTGAACCTGGGGTGAGTCTCTGAGCAAGGGTTTACCTCAGGCTCAGTTCAAGCCCTCCCTCCACAGTATTAAGTCACTGAAAGAACAGTTTAATAAGCACTAGGTAATCCTGATAGCTCAAAAGAGATACAGAAAAACAGTCTGGGATGGGGCCCCTGGGTGGCTCAGTCATCTGAGCCTCCGACTTCAGCTCAGGTCATGATCTCATGGCTCCTGAGTTCGAGCTCCCGCGTCAGGTTCCATGGTGTCAGTGCAGAGTCCGCTTGGGATCCTCTGTCCCAGTCTCTCTCTGCCTCTCCCCTGCTCATGGTCTCTCTCTCTCTCTCAAAAAGAAATAATTAAAAAAAGAAAGAAAGAAAGAAAGAAAATCAGTCTGGGACCTTGTAGAATCTTCTAGAATTAGATCCAAGCCTGCTGCATGGCTTTTGACTAGAATCACCTGAGGAGCTTTTAAAGGTGATTTTTTTAAAGCTTCCGGGCTTACTCTAGACCAACTGAGTTATAATCTCAGGATGGGGGCTGGGCAGCTATGTTTTTTCATCTCCTCAGGTTGACTCTACTGAGCTGTGTTTCTCAAATTTCTCTGATGAGAAAAATCATCCAGGGGGCACATTAAAAAAAAAAAAAAAAAAAAAAAGATGGCCAGGCACCCAACCAACCAGTGAGGCCCAGGAATATGCATTTCTCACAGAGGCACCTGGGTTCCAGGGCAAACCCTTCGGCCCAGCCTCCCTCAGCTCATTGCCCCTTCTATCCTCTGTGCTTCACAGAGCGCTTCCCTGACAAGTGGGCTTCCCTGGGACTAAACATAGCACCCGTCTTCTTCCTAGTACTCACCACTACTCTTTGTGTGTCCGCGCCTTTCTGTGTGCGTTTCATGTCAGTCTCCCTCCATACTGTAAACTCCACGAGGGCAAGAACCACATCTGTTTGGGGCTAACAGTGCGGGATCTGAAGGCTGACCTGCCTGGCCTCCAACCCCAGCTCCACGACTCACCTGTTCTCCCATCTTGGTCAAGTTCCTTCTCTTTCTTGTGCTCTCATCTGTAAAGTGGGGATTCAGATGACAATGCCTGCCACACAAGGTTGATGTGAGAAATAAAGGAGATTACAAACGTAAAATGAGTGTTTTTTTTTTTAATTAAAATGTTTAAATGTTTATTTTTGAGAGAGAGAGAGAAAAGCGAGCAGGGGAGGGGCAGGGAGAGAGAGGGAGAAAGAAAGAGAATCCCAAGCAGGCCCCACACTGTTATCGGCACAGAGCCCCAGTCGGGACTCGAGCCCCAGAACCTTGAGATCCTGACCTGAGCCGAAATCTAGAGTCGGACATTTAACCAACTGGCCACCCAGGCGCCCCACAAATGTAAAATATTTAATATAGTTGCTGGCGCATAGGCAGTGGTCAATAAATGTTAATTACATTGATTATCGTTGGCTACAGAAGAAACACTCCAAAACAGTGGCTGGAAACTATCGCCGTTGAACGGCTCACAATTCTCTGGATTGGCGACTTGGGCAAGGCCTGGCTGGCATGGCTCGGCTCTGCTACCAGTGGTTTGGGCTGGACCCATGCTAGCATTTGCAGTCAGTATGCAGCAAGTTCATGGCTTTTGATCAGTGAGTTTGGGGGAGGGGAGCAGGGACAACATCAGCTTGCCCAGGAGGAGTCGGGAAATGTATACGACGTTTCTGTCCCTGTCCACCAGCCTTCCTGTTGCCTGCAGGGGAAACCAAGGCCTCCAGGCCTCATGTCTTTTCTGCCCAGGAGCTTTCCTAGGGCCTGCTGAGTCACCCACCTGCTGCAGAGAAGGCGCCTATTTTTAGCCTGAGGTAAATGAGCTCACAGTCACCCAGACCACATTCCCTTGTGTCTCTTTGTCACAGCTGTTGCGACTGGATGACTGGACGGGGACTGCGTCACAGGGGACCCCCCTCCCCCCCCCATCAAGGTACCTCCATCTCCTTCCTTTCCTTCCTCCGAGATACCACACTGCACGGCAGTCTCTCCCGTCACCGAGTGTGGCACCAAGGGGGACGTAGCCAGAGCGGCCTGCTCCTGGGTGCGGGGAGTATCTCATCACTGGCACCGTTAAGAATTCCTGTGCATCACTGTCAGTGGGTTTTATTATCGTTTTTAACTCTTCTGTGCACAATACACCCCCTTCTTGTGCCCATGCGGCCACTCCCACGACCCCACCCCCGGAGCTGCCACTGCGGGGAAGCTAGGACTGTGGGGCCTGGAGGCCAGCGGACTGATGAAGCTCCACCCCGCTCGCTGTCCGACCCGAGCAGGACCCACAACCACTCCGACCCCTGACCTCTCCCAGGTCACCCAGGCTGGCAATCAGTCACAGGATGTCAGAACAGAAAGGGCACCGAGATGTCATCAAGTGCAGCCTCCCTCTTTACCGACAGGAAAAGGGAAGTGAAGGAGCGGCGGCTTGCCTGTGTGCCAGGTGCCAGAGACCCCTCTCCGACCTTGTTCAACCACAGCCACCTCATGGATAAAAAGCCAGTAAAAAGTCAGTGCTTATGAGAAGGCCACTGCTGGTCAGAAATATTAGCTCCTGAGCCCAGAAGCCCAGCACCTGGAACGGGGCGCAAAGTAGAGTATTTCTCTGTGGGTCACCCGAGACACCTGAGCGCTTGTCAAAAGTGCAGGTCCCTGGGGCGCCTGGGTGGCGCAGTCGGTTAAGCGTCCGACTTCAGCCAGGTCACGATCTCGCGGTCCGGGAGTTCGAGCCCCGTGTCAGGCTCTGGGCTGATGGCTCAGAGCCTGGAGCCTGTTTCCGATTCTGTGTCTCCCTCTCTCTCTGCCCCTCGCCCATTCATGCTCTGTCTCTGTCCCAAAAATAAATAAATATTGAAAAAAAAAAAAAAAATTTAAAAGTGCAGGTCCCTGGGCTCCACTCCGGATTGGGGTTTGAGTCCTAGCACTCCTGCTCATTCGCCGCAGCACTTGGAGGATGTAAACCATCTCTGCCTCAGTTTCCTCACCTGTAAAATGAGGCTAGCCCTCCTCATGTAGATGTGAGAGACAATGCACTCACGTGGGGGGGTGCAGGCAGCACAGTGCCCGGCATACTGGACCTGTGCCCTGGAGTTATTAGCATTTATTTCTCTGACCCCAGGCCTGGGGGCCTGAGCCATGGCTCTAGGCAGCGCTTGGGAAGTTCTGTTCCCCCCACCAGGGCACTGAAAGCAGGCCCTACCTCTTCCAGATCAGCCTAGCTGGGAGCTAGCAACTCCCAGAACTGACTGCAAACATCTGCCGATCTGTGGCACTGCTCTGACTAGGGTCTCAAGACCGGTCCACAATCGATTGGCTGAGGAGCCCCCCAACCTGTCCCCCAACACAGGGGCTAGACGCAGATGGCATTCCGCAGAAAAGCACTCCTTTGATCTCCTCTCCTCCTGTCCCCCTCTGGTGACAGAGCCTGAGGTCTGTCAGACCTTTTTAGGACCAAAACTCTTTTCCCAGACAAAACCTGACAGCACACAGGTCCCCAGGCAATTGACAAAATCTGCTCTCCATGAGTTGAAGTTGATTTTCTAAGTTCGAACTGCCGACATATTACTGTGCTAATGAAACAGGTGTGAACGCAAGTGGGCTCTGATGTGTGACAATCATGTATCACTTCTAAATCTATGTGTTGATGCCTATTACAAAGATTCGAGTCGTTTAAAATACACTTTGGAAATTATATTTGAATTGAGCATTGGCAAAAGCCACGAAGGTCCCTGAAAAAATGCCAGGGTTTTGGTTAGCACACTTTGCAGCCCTGGAAGATTCCAAAGGCCTTTTATTGGTCAGGAGACTGAGGCCCAGGTGGGAAAAGGGACGTGCTCTGTAGGTGGCCACAGCAATGAGAACCCCGGTCCACCAAGTGCCAGGCCACTGCTCCGTGGCCACACCACATTCCCAGCCTAAGCAGTGGGGTGGGCTGCCCGCAGCTTAGGAAGCTGGCATGGGTGGCTTTAGCTATTGGCTAAATTGTCTTAAGTGACAAAGGCTCTCTATGACTCAGTATCCGTGGCTGATAAGGGGCTCATGGGGACAAAGCCTGGGGTGAGGAAGGTGGTAGGTGTGTGGGGGCCCCACCGGGGAGGAGGAGGGATGATACAAAAAGGGTCTACATTGCCTCCCCTTTGTGGCTAAACCTTTGGTCCAGCCAGATTCTCACTCGGCAAACAATACCTGAGGTTTGCAGGGCTTTGAGATGCTGGATCCTTAAAGGCTCCAAAGAAATGCAAATTATTTCCATCAGCGATGACAATTTCCTCCCTGACCTGCACGCAGCCCTCTGTGCTGGAGGAGACAAAGGATTTCCAGGCCCAGGGAGTCCTGCCTGACCTGGGGACCAGCCAGGGACTCAGCGGCCTTTTCCACCACCCCGCCCACCATGCAGAATATGGCTTCTTCCTGTGGGACAGCCGCTGCCAGAGTGCCCAGTCACCGTGCTCCCCGCCCTGGGAAGAGTGTTCTGGGAGGGGACTGCAAAGCACCTCGTGCAAACAGGCCTGTGGTGACCGCCCCTGGTGGGTGGGTGGGTGAGGAGGCTATATCCAGGAAGGAGGGGTGC
>NW_024412404.1:48131925-48145616 GCF_014898765.1 Herpailurus yagouaroundi
CCCCCCCCCCCCCCCCCCCCCCCAATCTCTCCCCAACACTCAGCCTCTGCTCCCTATGGAGAACATCTCCTGGGGCCTCAGTGCACAGGATCCTTGTTGGAGGGGAAGGACAGAAGGAGGCACAAAGTACTTGAGAGTCCTCCCACTTACTTAATAGCTGTGGGCTCTGGATGGTACTTCCGTTTTGTTTTGTCTGTTGTCCTTCGCTTTTTCAAAGGCACGTGCAAACAGTTTTTTAAAAGCAAACAAAAACAACACTCACAACTCCTCTGATCCTTTTACCCAGTTCTCCAAGGCTCCTGTTTCCCTTCCCTGAAGGGACCGCTGTTACCAGTTTGGGGACATCCTTCTAATACTCTCTGTATATATAAGTGTGTGTGTGTGTGTGTGTGTGTGAATCTATCCTTTTATTTTTTACATAAATGTGAACACACTACATACATTTTTCTGCAAATTTTATCTTATTTTTCATTTAAGGACAAATTTTGGAAATGAGTTCATAATGGCAGCTGGAATCTATGTATGTCCTTCCTAATGGCTACCAACAAGGCCCTCGACCTACCATAAACTATCTAACCAGCTCCCCACTCTGTCCCTCCCCACCCACCATAGACATTTAATGAGTCCTCAATGTTTTGCTCCTTTGATGAACACTCTTGTGACTGTGTCTATTTTAACTCTGCTCCTCCTACATTTCTAGGGGGTCTGGAACATTCTAGGCATCGGGTAGGGGGCTACAGGGGACAAGGGGGATCACACCGCAGGAGAGACCCCCTGGCTCTGACCTTTAGGGAGCCCTCAGGTGAACAAAGAAACAAAAGAAGTTTAAAGAGGAAAGAGGAAGTGGGCAGGCTGGATGAATAAGATTCTTGTTTTGAAATTATTTTAACAAGTTCTTTTCTGATTACACAGTAAAACATACTCACTATGGGAAATTTGGAAAACATTGAACAAATGTAAAAATAAAAGTCACGAGGTGACACAGCTAAGAGCCAGGATGGTACCTGGCACACAGAAAGCACCTAATAATTGTTGAGTACAGAATGAGAGCAACAAAAGAGGTAAGGTTAAAACTGTGGCAGAGGATGCAGGGAGAAAAGGAAGCCATTCAAGTTTCCAAAAGAGAACATTCTTCTGGACAGGAAGACAGTGGCGCTCCCCACCCCTGCCCCCAGAGCAAAGCAGGGCCTCAAGGGTTTTATGAGCAAGCCTTGGGGTCAATACCAAACACTGCCTGGGGCCCAGGAAGGGCTCAGGGCCCAAAGGTCCCCGGTGAGTGACAACCTCACAGCAGTTGCTATGGTGATGCGGGTGGAAGGCAGAAGCTGAGAGGTCAGGAGGCGGCAGGAGAAGAGGAAGTCCAGAGGGTGAGTTTACAAGTCTTTCAAGAAGTTTAGCAGCAAAAGGAACGAGAGGAGTCCCAGCTCAGGGAGAAGGTTGTAGGGAAGAGGGAAAGAAAGGTTTTGTTTTGTTTGGGTTGGGTTGGAAGGTATTTCAACACATTTATAGGCTGAGGAGAAGAAATCAACAGAAGTGATCAAAGAGAGGAAGTGGTGAAAGATGTACTCCACTTCTGTAGACTTCAGCTTCCTCATTTGAAAAATCAGAATGTGGATAAGGGATCTCTGAGGCCCTGCTTGCTTTTCAGTTCCCTGATTCATCCATCCATCCATCCATCCATCTTTCTTTAACACACATTGTAGACCTTGCCCTGGGCTTGGTGGGGGGAGGGGCAGAGGACATGTGCCGGGAGGCCCTGGAGGGAAGTAGAAGCAAGGTCCCTCTCTCCAGGGTCCTGTGGTTGAATGGGAAGAACAGAGAAGACAATCAGGCAATGTAACTATATCACAAAGCAACTTCAAAACCCACACCCTTATAGTCCTTTGAATCAGTCTAGCACTTACCAAACCCCTGCCTCCCCCATCCCTCGTGTGCCTGCCCATCCCTCCGCCTTTGAGACCCTGCCATCCACTTACTGTTTCACTGAGTATCCCCCATACCCAGCAGTGTGCCGGATCCACATAAGCAACTGGTGAAGTGGTATTTTCACGTCCACTTATTTAGTTACGTCCATTGATCCTGTGCCATGTGCCAGACATGAGGAGACATTAGTGAGCAAAAGAGATCCCTGATCTCCTTGAATTGGTTGGGGACCAAGACCATCAAATAGTTACACATGAACTTATAATTCCAGCTGTGATGGGAGAGAACAGGGCTTTTCCATGGGTAGGAAGATCAGAAAAGGCCTCTCTGAAGACGTAACTCGGGATCTGAAAGAACAGGTCAGTGTTCACTAGGTGAATTGCCTTCCAGGTGGGGACAAGGTCAGGACACAGCCTGCTGCAAAGGTAGTAAAGCATAGAGAGGGGGAGGGAAGGAGGGAAACAGAGAGGAGGGGAAGGGGTGGGGGAGGACAAGGGTCTGACAGAAAGGCAGTGTGGCTGGGTGTCCCTAGACCAGACAGGAAAGACAGCAGGGCCTTTATGTAGCCAAGGGAGGGAATGTTCTTTATCTGGGAGCAGTGGGAAGCCGTGCCGTGGTTTCAGCATGGAGACAACATGACGGGTTTGGGTTTCAAAGAATTGTCCCGGAAGAAGTTGCCAGTGAGAACACTTAGTGTGAGCCCATCACAATACTCTCTATTGGGGTGGGGATGGGGGCTGGCTTTCACCCTGTACTTTAAACCAGTCCGTAATATTTTTTAATAATGAGCCTGTTCTGCTTTGGTTATCAGGGAAAAAAAAATATTGAAACCGTAGAACAGCTTGGGGAAGGAGTGGATGCCTCAAGGCCACTGAGAAGGCCCTGCCACCCCAGGATGGTGTGAATTGTACCCGGGCCAGACAGGCGGGGTGGAGAGGGGCTGGGCTTTGTTGCCGGCGTCAGCTGGCCTTGGTATCCACCGGACCGGACCGGCTTCTGCTCAGAGAGCTCATCCAGAGTGCTTGGGGAAACAGGCCCAAAGGGGGCTCAGTCTCTGCCTGGGGTGCCCGCCCTCCCAAGAGGCGTGAGGGGAGGAAGGAGGTATATAAGACCTGAGGAGGAGACCGCATCTCCTGAAGACGGGTCCCAACACCAAGGCAGCTGGAGCTGGCTCCAGCTAGCCCCGCCTCTCCCTCTGAACTAGCCTTGGAAATGGGGCTGCTCCCCAGAGACCCTTGTTCTCAACCTCCAGCAAGGACTCGGCCTACAGGGAGTGTTTTGTTGATGGTGCCCAGCAACCAGGGCTGCTGTTTCAGCAGGAGGTTGGAGCCCCAGGGAGGAATGCCCTGCCCAAGGAGTGCCCAGCTTCCATGGAGCAGAGGGCAAGCTGACAGAGCCCAGGTGGGGGTTCCCTTTGCTCCCTGCCCTTAATGCAGAATCCTTGAGAGCAGGCTGACCTGCTGAACAACGTCAAGGGAAGGGGAAGGAGGAAATGAGAATTCTTCCCACCAGTTAGATCCTACTTTGCTATGTGATGTTTGAGAAGTCACCAGGAGCGCTCACCAAGTGTTGGGGAAGCGAGGGACCCCTGTGAGCGGTGCCCCGACAGTTTCACTGGCTGTGTGTGAAGGGGAGATGAGGCTTCCAGCAGCCTGGCTGGGACACTACGGGTTCATCCCCTCCTGGGAAGAGAGTAGGTGTCTTACTAAAGCCAAACTCTGTGGGGAGGAACACCTAGAAGGGTGTTGGTTGGTTGGTTATCTCCAACCTGAAAGCTGCAGCCCAGATCTCAGACTGTGGAGGCTGAGGGAAGAAGAAGGACAAGGGAGGTTCTGTCGTCGGACAGATCTAATTTGACACCCTAATCTGCCTCGGTTTCCTCACCTGGGAAAAGGGAATGACAACTGCCTCCATCTCATGGCATGGTGACCGGGGCTGACCAGGATAGCTTGGTAAAGGGCCTGGCACACAGCTCCCCTCCCCGCCTCCATACTTGCATCTGCATTCTCCCGTGTGTCCTCAGACCCAGGTTATGACCTGGTGGCCAGGGGGAGGCCTTGCACAGGCCACTTCCTCTCTAGGTTTCAGTTTCTTCAGTTTATGAAACTGGGAGCTCTGTGGAAAGACCAAAGACAGGACGGGTCGTCCTTTCTGACCTGCAAGTCGTTCTTGCCTCATTGGAGGTACAGGGACGATACGGGCTCAGGCGTGGGCTGTGTCCAGATGCCCCCTAAATCCCAAATGGCTGATGCCCTTTTGTTTTCCACAAGAACTGATAGCAAAGGAGGATTTGATGATTTCAGCCACACAGAGGAGACACTCCAATTGTCTCAGCCTGGCTCAGATTAGACGTTCTCTGGAAAAGTGGTGGGTTGGTGGAGGGAGGTGAGGTGGGAGATAAGGAAGCTGGAGAGAGTCATCGCGCAGGTGGGTAAGGAAAGCACCAATGAATCATTCCTGAACTGTTTTCATCTGCACTCTGTAGAAACCTACCTTGTAGGACTCTGGTCTAAAAATACCAGCACAAGGGGCATCTTTGTGGCTCAGTCGGTTAAGCATCCAACTCTTGGTTTCGGTCATGATCTCATGGTTTCGTGAGTTTGATCCCCACATCAGGCTTTGTACTGACTGCACAGAGCCTACTTGGGATTCTCTCCCTTCCCCTCTCTCTCTGACCCTCCCCTGTTCACACTGTCTCTGTGTGTCTCAAAAAGTAATTAATTAAAAAAATAAAAATACTAGCACAAATACAGAAAGATATACCTAAGAGCATGTTCATTACAAGATTGCTTGTCTTGGTAAAAATGGGAAGCAACCCCCCCCCCCCTTGCCAAAAATACACAGCATTCTGGCAAAGCTACCTAGATCAGCCTGGAAAGTGTTCCATGATACGGTATTATGTGAGAAAGCAAGTAACAGAATTGAATGTATGGTGGGATCTCAATTTTATTACTGTACAGGCCTTGTAATATATACACGAGTATAGTTTATGAACCAATTCTACACACACACACAGACACACACACACACACACACACACACACACATTTTAAAGAACAGAACAGAAAATCCTAGAGTACACAGTAAACTGTTAACAGCAGCCACCCCCAGGGTGGAAAAAAGATATTTAATTTTTATGTGATACACTTTTTCACAGCACTGTTTGAATCTCTTAAAATTAGCACGTATTAGATCTGATATAACACCGTCCCCTCAATAAACAAGAAAGGAACCGGAGAGGGTCAGATGGCCAAACTTCTCCTAGGAGCGAGCAGAGGAATGAGACTACAGGAGTGAGGCCCACGTTGCGGAGTGCTGCTCCAACAGTGAAGTGGGGTCCATGAAAACGGGGCGGTGGGGGGAGAGACAATTCCTCTCCCTGGTGACCAAGTATCCTATACCTCTCTCCCCCAGCACCTGGCTAGGGCCCCACATAGCACTCAGGGACTGTACTCCTTGGAGAAGCCCCTCAGCTCTCAGGGATACAAGGTGCATGACCATTAACCATTCTGCAAGTCCTGGGGAGAACTGAAGCTGTTTCTTCATTCTGGGATCCCCACTAAAGGAGCCCCTGCTAATAACCATCCTGGTAGCAATAATAATGCTCACCATTTGGTAGGCTTTCCATGTGCTCAGTAGTTGTATGGCAAGTATCGTCTCGTTTTATCCCAGTCAGGTTCCTCTAAAGTGGGCAGTTCCAACTTTTATTTCCATTTTATGAATAAAGAGACTGAAACTCAGAGGGGAGGTATGACTTACTGAAGGTCTCATAGCCATAGAGGGCAAATGCTGAGTCCAAAGTGAGTTTGGGCTCTGACTCGGAAACGTACCTCAAAGCCACCATTCAGTGATTTCTTAGTGATGCGCAAGGCAAGTAAGTAGACCCCGGTGATTTTTTGGGACTGTGTCTTCTTCATAAAGTCACCGTTATCTTGACTGCAGATGAGTCACAAGAATCTGGGGTTGGATTGGTGATTGATGTCAGTGGCTAGGGTCAGCTGAGGCAAATTATCCCTAGGCTGTGATGCCTGACACTGCCCATGAGCTGGTTATGACCCAAATTTAAAGAAAAGGTGGGAGAAAAAGAATCTTTGTCCACCCCATGGCTCAGCTAGCCATTGTGTTTACATGGTTATAAAAGGCCAACTATGAATAATGACATAAACCAAAATTGCCGTTTATTACTCTATTGGGAAGACAGAGGTGAGAGAGAGGAGATGATGCATGAAGGAGATGAAAGAACTCGTCTCCCCAGGCAAGAAATCAAAAAATTTTCCCCAAGCCCCAGAAGTCAGGAAGAAACTATATGAGGTGTTATTGAGAGACAGAAAAACAGATGACCCACAGAATTAGTTTTAAGCATTGAAGGTGGCTAATGCCAGAGATGGATCAAAGCTGCAGTTTTTCATGACTGTGTAGAAACCTTTGACTCTCATTATATTCTTGGGTCACTTTGATTCTTAAAAATAATAATAATAATAATAATAATGTTAATGAGGAAAAAAAGAAAAAAGAAATTAAATAAAATCCAATGGAGAAGCCAAAAGGACAATTCTGGCCCCAGATGGGGTGGGACAGAGAGGAATGGGCTTGGGTCAGAGAACAGGGGTCTGGGAGACAGAGTCTCCCTTGTCAATGGAGCAAAGGAAAGGTGAGGGAATGAATGGCACTGACAGGGAGATTGTGAGAATGGATGCTTCACGTGGAACAGGTAAGGATTTGGGAAGGGAAGAGGGTTAAAAAAAAGAAGAAGAAGAACCAAGGAAACAAAGAAAAGAAAGTCTGGTCATTCCACAGACAAAGTCATGCACCTCTGAACTCTCCTGCCCTTTGTTGGGAGGGAAATGACCAAATGGGCCTTTTGGTCGCACGAACGTAAAACACACCAGTGGTCTTCCCCCCAAACAGGGACGTTTCCACCATGAAGCCAGTGTATCATTGAGCGATATGAATATGAATTGTTGGACTCAGACATCAATGGTTAGGCCCACACATTGGACTCTGGGGATGTTGCAGCCTGAGGCACTGAGGATGTGAATGTGGCCCCAGGAGATTCTGAGAACAAGGGGACTATATACGTAGGTATCAAAGGTGTCAGGATAGTGTGTGCTCTTCCAGACTCCCGAGGACTGAACACCCACAGACCCAGAAGAAATCCAGGTAGGAGGAATCAACAGGCCTCAGTCAGGGCTGTGTCCCTCTGGAAAGACAGCTCCCCTGCCCCTGAGGGAACCAGGCAAGCCCAGAGCTTGCGCCCAGAGAGGCCAAGGCCTCCAGACTGGCCCACCAGGTCCCTCCTCCAGAATTGTACTTCCTTCTCCAGGAAGCATTTTCTGATGAGCTCACTAACTCACACTTTGCCCTGACGTAACTGACTTCTTAGTGTTCTCACCTCCAGATGTGGGGTGTGCAGAGAACAGCTCAGCCCGTTTCTAAGAGGTTAGGTGCATGAAACAGTGGGAGAAAGCCCAGCCCTTAGCATCTGAGACCTAGGTTTGAGTCTCAGCTTTCCCACATTTCCACATGCTGGCTGTGTGGACTTCTTGATGTTATATTTTCCCTGGGAAAATTAAGATTGACACACTCACTTCCTGGAGTTGTGAGGCTTCAAGCTCCTGACATGGGTTGAGCAATGGCCCCGAGTGGAGCTGGGAAAATGACTGAGACCCAGGGGCTGAGAAGGGTTGGAGTGAGGTGGGAGTGGGTAGCCCCCTCGGGGAACGCTACAGGAGTGATTCCTGCCAAGGCAAGGAGTTGGACCGGACGTCCTCAGATGTCCAGGTCAAGCTCACGTCACTCTTGCCTCAGGGACGCCGAGGGCCTCTGGCTGCAGTGTCCCCCACAATCCTCTCCATGCTGGAGAAGAGCCTGGCGCTGGTCCAGATTCCATGAGAGGCTGGCTCCGGGCAGCTGCCCCTGTAGCTCTCTAGGAAACAAAATTCTGACCACTGGGTTCTCTCCGGATGGAGAAACAGGCCTGTTGGCAGTCCTGTTTCAGATGAGCCTTTGAACTCTTTCTCTCCCTGTCTGTGTCTGTGTCTCTGTCTCTCTCTCCCTCTTTCTCTCTGTGGATTCAGATGGCACATGCTTCCTCCTATGCATGTTCTGTATCTTCTTTGGATGCCCCTGTGTCTTGTGGCTATGCCACTGGGGTCTCCAGCCAAAGTATATCGTTGTACACATGGCTCCCACCCTCTGATTCTGACTTCCTCTATCCCAACGGTCTCACCAACACCCTTTCCCGTCTTCCATTTTCTTCTATCTTCACAACAAGCCTGAGACAAATGTCAGGGAGGGACAATTATTTCCATTTCCACTGGCCATTTCCCAGCGCTCATCAAGTAAAGAGGCCTTGGTGGACCTTTCCTGTGTCATCTTTCCCTCATGCACCTTACACTGGGACCCAACAGACCACCCACTGTGCCACATAGTAATGTGTTTCCCGACCTCAGTGATTTCACTCACGTTGTATTCTCTGCCTGGTATTTCCCCCTCCTTTGAATATCAGAATTGAATTCATCTACCAAGATCCAGCTCTAAGGCCGCCACCTCCTTTGGGGCCTCTGCCCAGCACTCCCCAATGGGCTTCAACTGCTTCTTTCTCTGCACATGCTAAGCACTTTGTATTTACCTCCCTTGGCACGCTGATTTCATTCTGCTTGGAGCTGCTGGTGGTTTGTACAAGTTAGTCTCTCCCAGGGTCTGTGAGCAACCTGAGAGTCAGAACTCCAATTTAGGTCTCGTTGCTCTGTGACCTTGAAAAGTCCCTTGACCTTTTATGGTCTGTAAATTAGGGATGACACCAGCTTATCCTGGTGGGGGTGAGGATTAATCAAGTCGTGCAGCCCGGTGCCCCCAGGGCCCGCTTGGAGAATGTTGGGGTATGGTAATGCAAGTTAGAGCCATGTGGGGCCGGGCCCCCAGCCACTATTCACCTACTTCCTTCCCCAAAATGCATCAACCAACCTGGGGTGGGGGTGGGGGTAAGATTGCCGTGGTGCTTAAAGGCAGCTGCACATTGAAATCCCCAGTGACCTGTTCCATTAGAATCCCTTGGGGAGCCTGCTGGAAATGCAGAGCACGGGGCCTCACCCCAGACCTTCTAATCAGATTTCTAGAGCTGGGGCCCAGGAACCTGTGTTTTTAACAAGCTTCCCAGGAGCCTCAGACGCAACCGTTCCAGTCACGCTGGGCCATAGTAAACATGGAGGGCAGCAGGGGTGAGGACATGATGCCCACAGCTTTCTCTTTGCTCAGATGATAGTGGAAGTGGATTTGGAGACTAAGATGCCAACAAGCTAGAGCCCCCGCCCAGGGCCGGATATGGTGGTGGTGATCCTCAGTCAGACGCGGTTACCGGATTCACCTCTGTCTCCCCAGCCAGTCAGCAAAGTACCTGGCCCAGCCTGGGAGCTCGGCAAATATTTGTTGAACCAACTGAACTTCCCGGGAGCCAGCTCTGGCAGGAGACGGAGGTCCTGGTCTCCTGGGCTCGACCCCAGCCCCTGTGCTTCCCCGGGGCCTGGCTGTCTCCCCATAAATCCAATGGCAGGCTGCCGACTGGCTCCACTGGGGAGGGCGTATATGGGGTGGGCAGACGGGGGTGGGCAGAGGGGGAAACTTTGGTCCTCGGCCCAGTTTGCCATTCCTCAAAGAAGGGAATATGAGGGTACAGAGGTAAATGTCTGGGGACACGCTTCCCCCTCCCACCCCCCGCCCCAGCAAAGAGTAGTAGGAATGGAAACCAGTCAGCAAGAATTTACTGAGGTGAGACCATGCCCTTGGGTTTAGAGCTCACCCAGGGCCTCTAGGTTCCAGCTGCACATGAGAATATCTGAAGAAGCTTAACAAAATAGTTTTAATGTTTATTTATTTTTGAGAGAGAGAGAGAAAACAAGCAGGGGAGGGGCAGAGAGAGAGGGAGATGTGGAATCTGAAGCAGGCTCCAGGCTCTGAGCTGTCAGCACAGAGCCCAACCTGGGGTTTGAACTCACGAGCTGTGAGATCATGACCTGAGCTGAAGTCGGAGGCTTAACTGACTGACCCACCCAGGTGCCCCAGAACATCTGAAGAAGTTTAAAACTACCCATATGCGTGGTCTCACCTGAGATCCAAAGAATCAAAATCTCTGGAGTGGTGCCTGGGCATCAATATTTCTGTAAAGCAATTCTGTTGTGTGGCTGGAAGTGAAAGACTGCTGGGCTGACCCGTCCTTTCCTCTCTTTTCTCCTCCCAGCACTTGCATCTGGCATGACCCAGACACTTGTAATAATGGCTGCAAATCATAATTAGTGAGCCCCTTGTGTGTGCCAGGCACCACAGTGGTTACTGTATATCTAGCCGGGATCGTGCTAGACTTGGCCCCTGCCCTCATAGGGCCTCAGCCTCTGAAGATTGGCAGGGATGAAGGGAGGCTTTCTGAAGGACATGGAGGCTATACAAAGGTCTGATGGACGATAGGACAGGTAGGGGTTAGCCAGGAAGGGCAGGGTGGCAGGAAGGAGGCGGCCAGGGGGGACAGCACATGCAAAGCCCTGAAGCAAGAAAGAGCTTGGCTCATCGAAGGAGTGAAGGAAATTCAGGTCCACTGTACGGTGGATGGAGGGATTCCCATGGGAGGAAGTAGAAGCGGGAGAGGCAGACAGGCCTAGATCGTAAAGAAGTTTGTAAGCCACGTTAAGGAAGCCAATTTTGATCCTAAAAATAAGAAGCCAGTGACGGATCTGTAAGATGGGAGGGGAGAGGTTGATATGCACAGATTCATGTTTTGTGTGCTGCTGGGGCAGAATGCACTGGAGATGGAGGCCATGAGGCAGGGCGGCCAGTGAGCAGCTGACGTGGCCGCTGGGGGGGAGATGACAGCTGCCTGGATGCGGGCAGTGGTAGCCATGGAAGGAGGTGAACAAAGTCAAGAGCTACAAAGGAGGTGGCATGAACAGGGCTTAGTGATTGATGGGACAAGGGCAAGAAGGAGTGCCCGGGATGATGCTTAGGTTTCTGGTTTACCAGCTGGGTGGATGGGCTACCATGTCTTGAGCTGTAGAACCAGGTAGAATTGCAGGTTAGAGAGGGGAGATGATGGGTCTAGTTTGAAGCCTGCTGAGTTTGAGGATCAAAATTGTTCTGGCAACAACTGTTCCTCTCCCAACAGGCAGAGGAAGGTAACCAGGTAGGCATGGAGGGATAGGACTGAGATGTCCAGAGACCATGGTCTAGGTTTCCCTTCAGCACGACTCCCCTTGTGACATTGGACAACCCCTCGCCTTCTCGGGGGCCCTCTTGTAATAGAAGGGATTGGTCTTCCGTGTTTGACACCACTGGGGCCTTAGAGACCCCTCCCCGCCAGCAGTGCTCCTGGGATTGCGTGTCAACACCCCTCGGGGGAAAGGGCTGATGTTCTTGGTCCTCACATCCAGGATGTTCACCAGGAAGGGGGCCTGTGCCCGAGGGAGTTGGTGAAGTGCAAACAACTCGGAGTTGGCCACAGCGCCCCGTTCCTCCAGCAGAGCCTCCCTCCGCGAGGGCGGCTCCAGCAGATCCCCAGGCAACCTCACCTGAGCCCCAGGAGGCCCGGAGTGGAGCCCAGGTGCCAGGGCTGCTAAGTGCAGGGCCCAGCCAAGTCCTGTTCCTGCTCCTTCAAACACTCGGGCCTTCCCTCCCCCTCATTTCACCCTCCCGCATGCCCCAGCGTTTCAACGGCCAGACTTAGGGGGTAAAAAAGGGACACCCATCTAAATTTGAATTTCAGACAAATACAAATACTTTTTTAATAGAAGTATGCCTAGGCGTGCCTGGGTGGCTCCGTTGGCTAAACATCCGACTTTGGCTCACGCCATGATCTCGCGGTCTGTGAGTTCAAGTCCCGAGTCAGGCTCTGTGCGAAGAGCTCAAGCCTGGAGACTGCTTCAGATTCTGTGTCTCCCTTTGCCCCTCCGCCACCCACACTCTGTCTCTCTCTCAAAAATAAATAAACATTAAAAAAAATTTTTTTAAAGGAGAGCCTGGGTGGCTCACTTGGTTAAGCATCAGACTTTAGCTCGGGTCATGATCTCGCATTTTGTGAGTTCGAGCCCGGTGTCAGGCTCTGTGCTAACAGCTCAAGCCTGGAGCCTGCTTCTTGTTCTGTGTCTCCCTCTCTCTCTGCCCCTCCCCTGCTTGCACTCTGTCTCTCTCTCTCAAAAGTAAATACACGTTAAAAAAATTTTTTTAATTAAAAAATAGAAGTATGCCTGGGCAATATTTAGGACTTTTCTTATATTGAGATATAAATTTGGTATTTATGTAAAATTCAAATTTAACTGGGCATCTGTATTTTACCTGGGAATCCTACCCAAAGACTCCAGGAGCCAGCCCATAATCCCTAAAGAGGAAGAAACAGTTCCCCCAGTCCCTGCAGTCCCTCCCCCCACCCTGCCTTACTTGTTCTCACTAGAGGCCCGTGAGAACTTGTCATTCCCTAGATCCTTGGCCCCACCAGATGTTAGGTCCTGGCTTTGGAGCCAGGGGTATCTTTAGAAAGGTGTCGCATCTAATTAACCTAATAAGTAGGTTGTAAGCTCTGACCGGAACCGGCGGAGGATTCACCGTGACAGATGGGGAGGAGTGGGTCGTGCCTGCTGCAGGCGTGCTGGCTGTGGCCTGCGGAAGGGCTAATAGGAGGCCTTGACTTCACATCAGATACAGGGCAAGCAGCAGTCACACCAACACCATATTAACAGTGATAATAACTGCTATTTATGGAGCCCTTACTGTGTGCCAAGCTCTGAGCAAGCATTATCTCACCGAATTCTCACATCAACTCAGAAGGCAAAAACTATTATTATCCCCATTTAACAGACAACAACATGACAAAACTGAGGCCCTCAGAGGTTGAGTAAGCTGTTCTAGTTCACACAGCTAGAAAAGGGTAGGGATGAAGGTTTGAACCCAGCCATTTGGACTCTGGAGCCCCCACTGGTTCCTTTCCCCCGCACCTCCCCCCCGCCTCCTAATTTCTAAGCCATTTGGTGGATGACATGTATACAGTGGGATGGAAGGAAATTCATTCATTCATTCTACCAACTGTGAATCATTTACTGAGTTTGAGACGTACCTCCCTCCACTGGCCTCAGGGAAGTGGCAGTCTGGTGGGAGAAACAGATGTCAGTAAGTGATTGTCAAATAAATGAAACAAAAAATATTCAATGAAATAGCATAATTGCTTTGATATGGTGTTGCTGTCAGGGAAGGCAGTGGGAGAAGGGCAGTCAAAAGCCTGGCCCCAGAGCCAGGCTACTTGAGCGCAAAGCCTCCCGTCACTGGGTGTGTGTGCCTTTTTGGGTAGGTTATTTTGCTTCTCCGTGCCTCAGTTTCCCTGTATGCAAAATGGAAATAATGCCACCCATCTCACAACGTTGTAAAGAGTCAGTGAATTGATATCTGAAAAGTACTTAGATAAGGCTTAGCACATAGCAAGCACTTTATTCAACAAACACCTACTGTGTGCCTGCAATGTGCCAAACACTGGTCTAGGCTATCGGGACACATGGGTGAGCAAAATAGATAAAGATACCTGTCTTTGTAGTTTATATCGTTGCTTACATTCTAATGGCAGGTATTGTCATTTTTTTTTTTTTTTTAATTTTTTTCCAACATTTATTTATTTTTTGGGACAGAGAGAGACAGAGCATGAACGGGGGAGGGGCAGAGAGAGAGGGAGACACAGAATCGGAAACAGGCTCCAGGCTCTGAGCCATCAGCCCAGAGCCCGATGCGGGGCTCGAACTCAC
>NW_024412404.1:48146016-48206888 GCF_014898765.1 Herpailurus yagouaroundi
CAGAGGCTGCTTCTCTTGGAACAATGAGAACGTGAGAAGGCAGCACCCGTTCTCCCCCCCCCCCCAGGGGGGTGGAATCAGCCACTGCTCCTGGCACTTCTGATTACTAAAAACAGGGTTCTGGACACGGACCCATGACACTCCAGGGCCCCACAGCCTTCTAGGAACTCCCACCCCAAGCGTGGCCTCCTGCCCTGGCCCCTGGGCCTGGTACACACCTGCTCAGGGGAATGACTTGTGATTTGTCACCTGTCTGGCTGCCTGCCTGCTCCAGGGGGTGGGGAGGGCGCCGGAAGCCCTGTGGGAAAGGTGAAGCTGTCGGGAGGATTCCAAGGGGGCAGAGGGGGAGAGGCAGGTGTGCCCAGGGAGGGCCAAGAACAGGTGCTGCCTTCTCACGTTCTCATTGTTCCAAGAGAAGCAGCCTCTGGCTGAGAGCAGAGTGTCACATGTGCAGCCTGTGACCACCTCCCCCAGCCCATGTGCAGGGTGTGGGGGCTTGGGGCACTGCAGGGTGTTTGGTTTGCAGCCAGTGAGGGCCAGGGAGGCCCCTAGGACTATTTTTGTTTGGAAACACACAATTTAAACTTAGGCTAATGGAAGGCTTCTGGTTTAGGACAAGGGGGCCTTCTGGCCACTGGTAGCTGGTGATTGCACATGTGTAGATATGGTCATGCGCCGCACCCAGGGGGCCACATCTGCTTTATGCGTCAGGGTGTCCGTGTCTGTGCCCCCATCTCCGGGTGGATCTGCCTGTGCGTGTCTGGGTGCCTGCCATATGTGAGTCCACATACATACACGAGAACGGCTTGTATGTTGACTTGCAGTGGGCAGGAAGGAACTCTACCAAGCAAGTCAGAAAACGTGAATTCTCTGGCGTCTCCTTCCAGCTGGGCCTCCCTCGGAGCGGGCCCTTGGGGTCTGTCCCTTTGGTCAAGCTACATTGGCCGGTGCCGGTGACCCTGGGCGTGTTGGAGTCCCGGTGCCATGGTCTGCAGTGGGAGAGGATCTGGGGCTCAGGGAGCCTCCGAGCATTGGCAGCAGGGTCATGGGATTCACCCCATGACTGGCTAATTGGTCCCTTAGCACCAAGGTCAGGCATCATCATCCTGGCACTTCTGCCCCTGCTGCTGCCACACCCTCTGCCAGACTGCACTGGGGACAGGAAGAGAAGCTCTGTCAGCCCAGGGACCTACCCAACCACCAGCCAAGCCAAGGAATAAATCAGTATTCCGTGCTCAGCCTGGCCCCGTGGCCTTGGCCTGCTCTGGCCACTTCCTGTTGGAGGCAGCCCTCATGCTCCCTGATCTCACAGTGAGAACATGTTGTTTCTGGAGAAGCTGCCCAGCGTGGCTATTAGCAGGAAGTCAAAGGTGGTGGCCATCCTTGAATCTGGTCAGCAAACAGTGTCTGCAAAACAAACAGAAAACTCCATGCCACCCTCCCATCTCTGCTCAGACTTCCTTGTTCTTCATCCCTCCCTCTCCTTCCCACTGGTCATCCTTTTGTGGAAACCCTAGTGCAATGCTGTCCAGTGGAACTTTCTGCATCGAAGCAAATATTTTCTATCTGTGCTCTCCAATCTGGTAGCTACCAGCCACACGTGGCTATCGAGTGCTCGAAATGGGGCTAGTGTGATTCAGGAACTGGGTTTTTAATTTTATTTACTTTGGGATGGCACAGCTCTAGGGAACCAATTCCAACCGAAGGGGCTAAAAATGACATCCTCCAGATGCATGCTTGAATCTATGCTAGTGGTAAAGTTCTTCCATGTCCGTGGGTACCCATGAAGCTCACAGCAACTCTGCCAGGCCAAGGCAGGAACTGCTAGCCCCACTGCACAGAGGGTCAAGTGACATGCCCAAGGTCTCCCAGCCAGCAGGCAGAGGGGCGGGCTGGAGCCCAGGTCTCCTAATTCTGAAAGGGAGGCTTGCTCCATCACTGGCTTCATCCCAGCAGATCTGCAACATGGCACTGACAGTTCAGCCACAAACAATGACTTATGCTGGAATCGCAGACCCAGCCTTGACCTGTGGAGAAGAGGCTGAAGGGGTGGTGTATGGAGGGGTCATTGGAACCTAAAATTTCTCCCTTCATTTGTAGATAAAGAGAGAGGAATATGGATATGTATGGGGGCCACTTATATGCCAGGCTCTGTGTAAGGCTCTTTACAAATGCTATCTCATTTACTTTTACAAGGTCAGGTGTTATTCTCCCCATTTTACAGATAAGGAGACAGAGGCTCAGAGGCGTGGCTTGACTTGTCCAAGATCATACAACAAACAAGTGGCAGAGCTGGGTTTTGAACCAGGCACTTGGGCTCTAAAGGTTTCTCTTCTGCCAGGCCCTGGCTCTGGATGAAGGCCTGACGTAGAAGAAGCTGCTGGTGGGGATCAGACAGCTCTCTGAACTGCACCCTCACTATTTGCAGAACTCTTGCGGTTGGTGGGGGTGTGGTGGGGAGGGGATGGGGCTGGTGGGGGGGGGGGTGGAGAACCACAGGGAATCCCTTGGTCCTGGCCCCAGGGAATCTGCTGCCAGGGCTCAGGAAACCTACACAAGTGAGTCAATTACAAAGACTGAACAAAGAAGGGTGACTGGGATGACCTGGGTGAGCCACTCCAATCCACGGGGACGAGGAGAAAAACATCTTTGTTGGTGATTCACACACATTTGATGCTTTCGTTCAGCACTTCCAAGGCCAGGTGCCTGACCAATTTCTGTTTCAAATATCTGTTGTAAGTCACAAAGCACCCCAGACTTCATGGCTTAGGACACCAGTCACTGATTTGTTCATGATGCTGCAGCCTGGGCAGGGCCTGGTGGAGACACCTTATCTCTGTTCTGCTAGGGTATCAACTGGGCCACGTCTTCTACTCATCCTGACAGGGATCCTACGTGTGGTCCCATCTGGCCAGCTGGGGGGCCAGCCGAGGCCTGGGACGGACACCGGGATGACTGGGCTTCTCTCCCTTGCCATCAGGCTCACCTCCTCTCCACGCAGCCTCTCCAGCAGGAGCTGGGCTTCTTACCCGGAAGCTCAGGGCTCGTAGGAAGCTACCAGGCCTCACTGATGAAGGTCCGGTCTCACGGGGTGTTGTGAGGGCGTGGGGGCAGAGCATGTGTGCCCCACATATCCTGGGGTCTGGCTACCACGACCATTGGCTAGCCCTGAGGCTGCAGTGCCCAGAACCTGTCTCAGCCTCCACACCTGGACGAGTGATGAAGCCCTAATGCTCTGTGTGGGCGCCTTCTAGTTTTATCTTTCAAAGCTCATGCCCTTTACGCCCGGTCTCTACCTAACTGAACTGTCCTCTACCACATACCACATGCCTCAGGGCCTCTCCAAGCTCCGCTCTCGGCCCAGAGGACCATTCCTCCTGTCGTCCATCTGGCCAATTCTCCACCAGCTCTCCTCCTCCCCAGGGCCCTTCTGGACCATCCCCACCCCCAGCGCTGGCTTTCTCTGTTTCTCCCCCAGTTGCTCAGAGGTGACCACGGCTCACCTGGATGGTAGAGGCAGGTGGGGCCCAGATGCTTATGGAGTGCTTCTTAGAGGCTGGAGAAAGCAGCCCCGTGGGGAAGTCTTCTCAGAGGCCTAGCCTTGACCCTGACAGTGGGTCCTGGTGATCAGACACAAGGGAGGCCAAACCCAACTCTGGAGCCGGCTCTGAAGCTCAAATCCCACTTACAGCCTAATTTTTCCATGCCTCTGTTTTCTCGGCAGCACAATTAAGATACAATAGTACTTAGCCCCTAAGTGTTTGTAAAGGAGGAAATTACACGAAAGGCCCCTGTGTCCCATGTGTGGTGAACGCTCCTCAATTTCTGCTCTTACTGTTAATATGTGTTCCTTGTAGGCCAGACTGTGGGCGTCTGTCTCCCTTGTGAGCTGGGACGGCACCTCAGCAGGACAGAACCAAGGCTGACTCCCTGTGACCTTCAGCCCACTCTGGCCTCCCTCTCCCAGCCCTGGGAGGCCAGCTGGAGCCAGTGTGACCTGACACGCTCTTGCTAAGCACCCCATCCCCACCCCTCTCGTCAGTGCCTCTCTGCCTGGACCCCAGTCTGGGGATGTCAGCAGGAGGCCATGGTCCTCCAGCAGCCTGGGCTTTGGTACCCCACAGCCCTCACTGCATGTCACAGAGAAGGAAGAGTCTGACACTGAAGGCAAAGAGCCTACTGAAGAGAGTAGGGATCGCGCCCCTTTCCAAAATCTGGCTGGTGGCTCAGTGTTAAGCTCACACCATTTGTCACAGAGCCCCGAGACAAGTTTAGGGAGCATCAGTCTTGGAGTATTGGGGCTTCATCTAGTTAGAGAACCAGCCATTTTTGGTGTCCATTCTTGCCTTTATTCCACAGAGATTTCCTGAGCACGTACTATGTGCCAGGCGCTGTTCGAGACACTGAGGACACTGAGAGAACAGGACTAATAAAAGCGGACCCCAAGAGAAGGATGCCTATGCTTGTGAGTGGACAGCCCTTTTGTGGCCTTGAGTTCCGGGGGCCCTGTTTGGTCCCCACCCATGCCTGGCATAGGGGCCGAACAGAAACTCTGAACTCCGCAATCAGACTCCAGTCCTGGCTCTGCCTCTTACTCACTGAACAGCAAATTGGCTCAACTCTCTGAGCCTCAGTTGCTCATCTGCAAAGTGGGAGTGCATTTGGGAGAGCCAAGGAAGCAACACCTGCCAAGGACCAGCCCTGTGGCAGATGCTTCCTAGCACAGGACAAATGGCCTCCATCCACCCTCTGCCATCCTCAGCCCACCCACAGCCCACCTGCTTGGGCTGGAATCTTGCCCTTCCTTCTGATTTCCCGGGGCTGCACGCGGTTTTGCTGACAATAGCCAAGTCACCTTCTGGACCTCGGAGGAGGCTAAAGACCTTTCTTGTGAGCCATTTGCCCTCTGAGGCCGGGGTCACGGAGGTCTTACAACCTGAGATCAGAGAAAGAAGAGGGGGAGGTGACAGGGGCCATATATCAGGGGCCTGTCCCAGCTGTTAGCAGGGATTGCTTCCCAACCCAGGACAGATGGGTCCAGCCTTCCAGAGTCGGATCGATTGAGCACCTGAGGTGGGAGCCAACACTGAGGGTGAGGAATTCGTGTGACCCCGTCATCTCCTGTCAGGAGACTCCCACGCTCCTCTTCCTGCAGCCGGGAAACGAAGTGACAGGTCATTCTGAGAGGCAACTGCTGACAGGCCCTTCTGTAACATTTATTTAGAATTGGCGCCCCTGCCTCCTTCCGAAAGGGGCTGAGGGAATGCTCTGACTTTTGTGGAACGCCTACCAGCTAACCAGGCCTTGCTGCAGTCACATTATCATTGCACCCCCTCCAGAATCCCTGCTTTTACGATGAGGAAATTGAGGCTCAGAGAGGTGAAATAACCTGCTGCTGTCACCCAGCTGGTGTAAGGCCGGGGAGCACAAGAAACCTGGTTCCTCTATTTTTTAAATGCAGCTATGACAGGACAGGGGAAAAAAACATAAAAATGAAAGGGCAGAGAGAGCAACTTTTCTTAACTTCTGGGAGAACCTTCTAAGAATAGGATATACAGGGGTGCCTGGGTGGCTCAGTCGGTTAAGTGTCTGACTTCAGCTTAGGTCATAATCTTGCAGTTTGTGGGTTTGAGACCCAAGCGGGCTTCTGTGCCGAAGGCTCGGAGCCTGGAGCCTGCTTCGGATTCTGTGTCTCCCTCTCGCTCTGCACCTTCCCCGCTTGCACTCTGTCTCTCTCAAAAATAAAAAATAAAAAAAATTTTTTTAAATGTTTAAAAAAGAATAGGATATATAGAATGCATTTATAATGCTGATAAATGCGTTAAACCTTTTCTGGAGACATGGTTACAGAACTCTTAACAGCACAAACCTTTAGGAAGAGAAACTGGTTAATGGGGGAAGGAGGAATGAGAGAGTTTTACTTCTTGTTCTGTGTCTTTCTATAGCATTTAAACTCTTTGCTGTATGCATTTAAGAAGAAACAAGGGTCATCTGAGTAGCAAGGGTATGGGTCATTGAAAATTTTCTTCTTGATTCTTTCCTGAAATAAAGAAGAAATAGGGGCGCCTGGATGGCTCAGTCGGTTAAGCATCTGACCTTGGCTCAAGTCATGATCTCACGGTTCATGAGTTCGAGACCCGTGTCAGGGTCAGGCTCTGTGCTGACAGCTCGGAGCCTGGAGCCTCCTGCTTCAGGTTCTGTGTCTCCCTCTCTCTCTCCCCCTCTCCCACTTGCACTCTGTCTCTCTCAAAAATAAATAAACATTAAATAAAAATAAATAAAATCTTGTTTTTTTAGGTTTATTTATTTTGAGAGAGACAGAGCCAGTGTGAGGGGGGGGGGGCAGAGAGAGAGAGGGAGAGAGAGAATCCCAAGCAGGCTCTGCACTGTCAGTGCATGGGGTTTAAACTCACGAACCATGAGATCATGACCTAAGCCAAAATCAAGGGTTGAACGCTTAACCTACTCAGCCAGCCGGGTGCCCCAAAAATAAAATCTTAAAAAAAAAGAACTCTTTGTAGGGAGGATCGGAGGGAATAATTATAGTTAAAAGCCAGGTCAAACCAAGATTTTCACGACTGAGAGCAGGAAGCAGCTCTCTGATATCTGTATTGAAGCTGCTGTCATCAATAATTAAAAATGGAAAAACAAAAACCTAGGCTAATGTGGTTTCTGGAACCAAGCATTTCATTTTACTTTGGCCTTATAAGAGGCCTTGAACACAGTAATAGATGCTCAAAAAAAAAAAAAAAAATCCATTGGTAAATGGATAATTTGCTTGTTGCGTTCACTGGGTCCTGAGCAGGTACCCCGTCAATACTCGTTCATGGAAACCAGTAATAAAATACCGTGGATTGCACGCAGTATTCCTAGACCCAGATACAACTCTAAATTAGGTGGGGGCAGGGGATGAGTGGTCAGCGTTGGGCTGGGTTGCGAGACTGAGCTCCCCTCCCCGACAGAGGGCCTGGGTAACCGGGGGGACTGACCCCATCACCATCCAGTGTCTGGGAGTGGTGAGCACAGTCAAGGTCTTCCTGACCCGACTGCCATTTCAATGTAGTGCACAGAAGATGTGCACACTTCCCTAACCACCTACCCTCCAGCCTGAGGCCAGCCACACCTCCCCTTACTTCCCCTCAGCCCTCACCCACGTGCTCTTGTCCACAGACTGGATTGCCACACCTCTTGCGGAGTCCAAAAAGATGCTATCTTCTCAGTTCCTCGAGGGCAAAGGGCGAACATGTTGCAATTCTCACATACCTCTCATTCTAGCTGGGGAAACTGGCGAGACTGCACCAGTGAGGCAGGGAGGGTTTGGAGGCTTCCTGGAGGAGGTGGACAGGCCTAGACCCCTGGGGCCTTGCAAGCGGAGAAGGGAGGGCCCTAAGGACTGGCCCCTGCCTGCCCTTCCTGCTTCGTGATCTCCCTGTAGCCCTTCTCCCAAAGGCACACTGGCCTCCTCCTTCCTGTCCTAGAGGGTGTGAGACCTCAGCTGATGGTCATTTTGCCACCCTGTGGGATGAAAAGCAGGGCCAGCCAGCATCGAGTGTGTGTTGAGCCGAAAACCTGATGGTGCCATCGAAATGACGGGTTCGGCCGTGTCTGACACCAGCTCAGTTCAGTCTATCACCGGTCACAGCGGTTCCAATAAGAGTTTTCTGTCACTTGGAACCAGAAGAGTTCTGAGTGGAATGTCACCGTCCCATCTGCCCCAGCGGTACCTCAGAGCATCATGTGCTCCGGATGGAGGCAACAGAGAGATGCCTCCCAGCGTCCCGGATGACCCGAAACCAGGATGACCCGGATGGCCAGGAACACCGGGCACCATCAACAGTCAGAGAGAAGTCTGGAGAGATGGTGGGCTTGCCCACGGTGGGCTGAGCTCTGGCAGGATGCCCAGATGGACATGCCCAGGAGACAGGGGGAGCAGTGTGGGTACATCTCTGGAGGGCATGGGAGCCTCTGATCCAGATACGGGAGGTGTGGCACGACCCGAGATCCTGCAGGGGTGGGCGTGGGGACAGGGTTGGAAAGAGGACAGAGGAGACAAAGGAGGCCAGAACCTGGGGATCAGGAATCTTAACTGCAGGGAAAGGAACAGTTAGGAACGAAGGGCAGTCAAGGCGTGGATGGGGGTGGGGGAGGGGAACTGCTGAGTCACTCTCTCCCTCAGTTTCTTTTTCTGTTAAATGGGTTCACAGTCTCTCTGTGTTGTGTTATGATGAGGATGGAGAAGGTATGGCAAGCCCTTCTCTGAGATCCAGAGCTCAAGAAACATGAGCTGGCATCAGTCAAGTGGGAGAATAGAGACAGAGCTCACAGTGTGGGTATGGAAGGAGAGGCTTTCCGCAGACATGGCTCTCACAGCCTGTTGTGCTGGGCTGCCTCTCTCTGTCCACACCGCTGGGAACCCCTCCAGTAGGAGCCAAGACTCGTTCCCTTTGCACCCAGAGCCCGGCACAGTGCAGGCCAGAGCGAGCATGGGGTGAGTGGTAGGGGAGTGAACGGAGGGCTGGCCTGGGCTGACCTCTGCAGAGGAGGAGGGGGAACAGAGGAGCCCTTGAATTGGTCTCCTGAGAAGTCACTATTGGCTGTTGGGCCTTACAACGTTGACCTCGCATCGGCAGCTGCTCCGTGTGTCCCTGTCCCTCCACAGGTCACTACCCACAATCACCTGCCCACCAGCAGGTGCAAGGAAATGGGAGGCGGGGCATATGAGGCTGCACCCCTCACTCAGTCTCCCAAGAGGCAGACCTGACGGCCGTTTCTGCGGCCCAGCTGGCAGGCAGCCGAGGCCTCTGCCTTTCTACTTGGTAAGGGCGCTTATCTCTGCCCCTGCCGGGATTTGGCACCGGGGCAGCCCAGCAGACAAACACTCCAAACAACAGCTGAGCTCATCTCCAGGAGCGCCTCTCACACACAGGGCCCCCTGTGGGGACACCAAGGACACTTCCCACAAAGCAGGTCTCTGGGGAAACTGCACCTTGATCACTCCCCCTGAGGCCTGAAGAGATTCCAGAGGGCTAATCTGATGTGGACTGGGGTGGAGAGGCCTTCAGGAACCCACTGCTCCAGAATCCTGACCTTGTACGACAACACCAGCCCTGAGGCCCCAAATTCCATCCTTGGGGTTTAATTCACTGGGGTGGGTGGTGAGTCCTCCCTTAAACTGAATATACCCCCAGGGTGGGATACACTCACAGTAGGGAAAAAAAAAAAAAAAAAAAAAAAAAAAAAAACAACCCACAGCTGCTCCCACAGACAGAGGGAGAACTGGGACTTGCCAGAGGGCAGGATGCAGAAAGGGAAGGAGTGGAAAAGTACCTTAGAGAACCTTCTCTTCCTTCCAGCTTTGGGTCCAGCCTGGATGTTTGGGCTGAGCTCCCACCTCTCTGTCCTTCCCTGTACATTCACAGGGCGCTGACTCCGTGCCAGTTGCTGGGCCGGGTGCCAGGGACACGGATTCGTTCAATCAAGTTCCTTGAGGGAAGGGTGGGGTAAGACCCTCTCTCTCAATATGCGAGAACCTCAGAGCCTGGAAGAGAGTAAAGGGAAGCTCATAGGCTCTCTTACCTTTCGCTCCTCCTGCCCTTGCCTTTGCAGTCCTACTTTCTGTCTCAGGGCAGAGGAGAGGCACCGGCTGATGGGAGAAGCAGAGCTCTGGGCGAGATGGTCTCTTCTACAGACAATGACGTCTTCCAGTGCAAGCACCTTAGTCCCAACCCCTAAGAGCAGAAAACTCTTCCCCCCCGCCACCCCCCGCCGTCCCTGCCCCCAAGCGATTCCCAGGGATATTGTCCTTTCTCCTCACCTCCACACAGGAGAGGGGACAAGCCTTTGTTCCCCACTGGAGCCCCGTTCAGATTCCAGGTGAACCCTAAAAGGCACAAGTAATGCCCTTTACCTAGAGCAGTGGTTCTCAAAGTCTAGCAGGAGGATCCATCATATCAAATTACCTGGACACTAGATAGGAAAGGAAATCTCAGGGGTGCCTGGGTGGCTCAGTCAGTGAAGTGTCCAACTTCGGCTCAGGTCATGATCTCGCTGTTCCTGAGTTCAAGCCCTGCATCAGGCTCTGTGCTGAAAGCTCAGAGCCTGGACCCTGTTTCAGATTCTGCGTGTGTCTCTCTCTGCCCCTCCCTGCTTGCATGCCCCCTCTCTTTCTCTCTCTCTCTCTCTCAAAAATAAATAAACATTAAAAAAAATTAAAAAGAAAAGAAAAGAAAACTCAGACCCCACTCTAAGTGCAGGGTGGCTCCAGCAATCCACCTTAACAAACCTCTTAGGTGAGTCTGATGCCACCAGTTTGAGAACCACTGGCCCGGAGGACAGTTAGGCTGGAATTTACTGGGGGCTGGGTATGCGTTGGGGAGAGGGGGAAAGCAAATCACGGTGGCCCAGATGGAAAAGGAGGTGGGCTTCTGTGAGGGAAGGAGCGAGATCAGTTTCAGGGATCTGGTTCTCCCTCCAGCTGGGGATTCTTCTAGCAGGCAGGGGCGCAGGTGGGGAGCAGGTCCATGGTTTTCAAAAGCTTTTCAAAGGGGTCTGAAACCCCAACATATCAAGAGCCTTTCTTTGAAAAGCGGTTACCTTATTTAATACACAATCAACACATTGTTACTGAAAAAAGTCAAACCATACTAAAACATGGGGAGCACCAAAGACCCCTCCCCAGAAGCAGCTGTTGTTTTCTGTTTACCCTTTGGGAGCTCCCTGTACAGGTACGTTCATACGCCTAAGTACACAGTTGGGTGTTTTTATATCAACAGGATAATGGTGGGTGTGTAATGCTTCAACTCCCCACCCCCTCCCGTTTCATAACACATCTTAGCCACCCCAGGTCTGGGCCTCTTGGCAACAGCATCTCCAGTGTGGTGGCCACTGGGGCAAGAGGAAAAATACACGTTCACACCACATCAGGCATCCCGCTTTTCCTGTGCCCTCCACGTCCCCCCAGTCATGCCTACCCCCCCCCCCCCCACCCCGGCCCCAGCATGCAAGGCATGTGCATGTGCACGTGTGTGCATACACGCACACACTGATACTGATCCAGTTTGAGGAAGCCCAGTGTGATAACCCCTGAACTCCCAAGCTTTAGGGTGCTGAGGAGTTGGGGCCTCCGTGGGCTCTGGGGAAGGCATTCTTCAGCCCTGAGAAGGCCCTCCCTGGAACCTGTGGGCAGACAGGCATCGGAAGGCTGTGTCACCACTGAAAGAGGGGTGTTTGTACACATATTTATCCTGGGGCGGGAGTCCAAAGCTTTCCCCCCAGATTCCCCAAAGCCTCAGAAACCCCGAAAAGGATCAAAAGTCACAACTGTAAGTTGGTTGTCTCTTGATGGGGAAGGAAGGACCTATTAGTAAAAATAATTGCTGCCTCTCTAGACTACTTTTTCTCTAAGTAGTGACTCAGAAGTAGTGACTGACCCCAGGGTCAGGTCTGGGAAAGCAGCAGCCTTCCCCTCTCTGCCAGCTTGGGCCTGGGCACAGGGAAGTGGCAAAGTGAGAGGGAGGAAAAGTTAAAGATGGGAGGGTGAGTGGGGGAGCACCCCTCGTGCGCTGGGTTGAACAGTGAGTGTCCTCCCTGGAACCCCAGGATGTGGCTTTATGTGGTCCTAAATGGGGTCATTACGGATGCAGTTAAGTTGAGTAACTGGAGTAGGGTGGGCCCTTAATCCAATAACTGGTGTCCTTACAGAAGAGGACGAACACAGGGGCCAAGGAGGGGAGGACACCAAGTGAGCATGGAGGTGGGGGATTGCATGATGTATCTACAAGCCAGGAACCCCCAGGAGCCAGGAGAGAGGTGTGGAACAGCGTTTCCCTTGGACATCAACCCTGCCCACCCTTCATTTGGGACTCCCCGGCCTCCAGCACTGTGAGAGAGTACATCTCTGTTGTTTGTGGTGCTTTGTTCTGGCGGCCTTGGGAAACTAATACAGCAAAGATAGAGGTGGCAGAAAGCAGAACTCAACGACGGCTTCGGGGGAGACCCTGAAGCTCCCTCCCCAGACTGTCCAGCTGTCAACAACTAGAAGCGCCCAGCGTCTTTGGGTCAACGAGTCTGCACTGCGTCCCACACCGGCTGGGGCTGTGCTCCCTCAGGTGTGCAGGCAGTTCTCAGCCTGGAGAGACCTCCCCTCATAAACAGCCAAACCAAACACATGTTCCCCTCCAGGCCCCCGAGTCACCTGCCACTTGGCAATGAGAGGACGTCAGCCCAGTTCTTGGCTGGCGGCACTGACAGGCGCCCATCTGCTCCGGAAGCGCCAGCCTGGATAAACACAGCCGGGCTCTGCCTCCCACGGGTGGACCAGCCGGGCCAGGCCGGCAGTGCGGAAGCCCTGGGTCTCAGGCCCCAGGCCCCCGGGGTCACTTTCCACCCCTACCTGGCCAGGCTGGCTGCCCCCAGGAGCAACAGCATCCCTGGAAAATGGGAGGAAAAGACACACAGGAAAGGAAAGCTCATTGCAGGACTCAGCCCACCTCCCGGGTCACTTCCTCGAATCCCTCCCTGCTGGGCCCAGGGTCACTGCCCCCTCCCATCCGCCCTCCCCTCACTCACGCCCACATCAAGCCATCTGCCACCCTGGCCCCCCCTGGCAGGCACCACAGCCTTGTGACTCAGCGCCCAGCCCTGAGGCTGCTCTGTGGGTGGCCACTCCGGAACCTTGGTGGGGAGGGAGGTAACTGGGAAGGGGGCCTGCGCTAGGGGTGGGGGTGGGGAGGGAGAAGACACGTGCAGACCCCAGGCGGCCTTTCCCAGAGCACCAAACCCTGACAGCACTGCCTTCATCCGGTTTTTTAAGCAGACCAACTCTCCGGCGGAGGTGTTGCCCAAAATGTAGCGGTCTCATTAGAAAGCACCTAATTCAGTCCCTGTTTTGCCTCCAGGGTCCACCACCTGTTCTACTGGCCCTGACCCCAGGCCAGACTGGGACCCGTTTCTCTGGTGTATTCCCCCTTGACCCCTTCATGGACCACTCCCAATCCCTTCCTGCTCCTGAACAGCATATTGGTTCCCGCACACTCCTGAGTGGATACATTCCCAAGAAGGTATGAGACATTTCACGTCCGCTTCCTGCAGACTTTGAGCAGAAGGGTTTGACTTCAAGTGCTTATCCCAAAGGACTAGCAGTAATGGCGACATTGTAGGTGTCCTTCTGGGGAAAGGAGTGAGTCAAGGTGGAGAATGTTACCCCTACAGTGTGGCAGGACAAGGGGCTGGCCCTCGCCCTGCACATCTTGGGAAGGTGGTTCCAAGTGTGGTTCTCAGTCAGGCTTGGCCCCTAGAACTCGGCTCTGGAGGCAAAACCCACGAGCTGGGCCTGTCCCATGGCCGGAAGGTTGTGATTTGAGGCCCGGCCCCACCCCCAGAGGGTCAGGATTGGGCTGGAGAAGCGAGGCCCAGAAGGCCTGTGGGAGCCTGTTTGAGGCACTGCTCTGCTCACTCGGCCGAGCCCCTTCCCAGGGTCCGGCTTCCTCCAAGGCCCTTGTAAGCCGCGTGGAGATTTGCCGCCTCACCTCAAAGCTTGAAGGGAGGTCCTTGGGGTTTGGCCCCGGTTCTCTCCCTCACCTAGCGGCTCCTGGGGTCCACCTCGGGATCGTTCTGCAGAGCCAGGCACTGGGGCTCCCTCTTCTTCCAAGCCCCGTTCCCTCCGAAACAAGCCGACAGCCCCCTTCATTTCAGAGTGGCAGTTCTCCTGCTGGTAACTGCAAGGAAACAGATCATCCCGGAAAAAGCAGAGAAGGCTGGAAAGTTCCAAGAAACTTCAAGATCGTAGCAGGAAGAGTCTGCATGGGTTTGATCCTGGCTCTGCAGCAAGACTCCTTCTCTGCGTCAGTTTCCTCGACTCCAAGCAGGCCTAACAAGAGTACCTGCCCCAAAGGCTGTTGAGAAGGTGAGATGAGGCAGAGAAGTGTGCAAACGCGGTCCGTCTGCTTCCTTCCTTCGTGGAAGTGCTCGCGGCCTCGTAACAGTAATAATGTATAATAGTCACATTCCTCTTTTTTCTGCGTCGACACAGGGTGTATCAGACACCGTCTGCGGGTTCAGCCCACACCACCTCCCTTACGTCTGAGTTCCTTTACCCCAGTCTTTCTTCCCACACTCTTTTCCAAGAGACAGTTCAGCACCCCCAGAGATGCCTCTCCCTTTCCCCTGGGCATTGGGATATTTTCCAGGCCAACCCTCCCTCCCCCTCGGGACAGTCTTGCAGGCCCATGTGCTGCTTCCCAGAGCAGGAAGGTGGGCAGAAAACGGCCCCAGCTGGAAAATCAGAGGCTGTGTTTCTGTGCAACTTCTTTAGAATAATAGACTCGGAGACAAAACCAGAAAGCTCCATTCAGAGGGGTTCTCTGTTTGCCTGGGTAATCCCAGCCTGCCTCATTTCACAGCTGCAGAGGCTGTGATTTTCCCGAGGCCACACAGCAAGTGAGCAGAGAGATTCCATCGACACTGAGCACCTGCAGTGTGCCAGGTACTGCATCCATCCACTTAGTAAACACTCAGGGCAGCCCCACGGTGCTCCAGGCACTGGTTGGAGCACTGGGGACGTACAGGCAGGAAATGGCATTGAAATTCTGTGGAGAAAGATCAGGCCCCAAACAAGTCAAAAGATCACTCCAGACACTGATAGATACTACACGAAAATAAATCTGGGTATGGGATGGAGCGGTGTGTGGATTTAGGGGAGGGGGTGCCTCTTTACCTAGAATAGCAGAAAAGTGACACCAGGCAGAGAACTAAACTTTAAGACACGAGTATGCAAAGAGCTAAAGGGGTGTCCAGTTAGAGAGAACAGTATATGCAAAGGCCCTGGGGCAGAAAATATCCTTGGGGTCTTCAAGGAACAGGAAGAAGGCCAGTGTGGCTGGAGCAGGGAGAGTGAGGGGCAGTGGGAGAGGCAAGGAAAAGAGAGAGGCAAGGGCCAGGTCATGCTGGGCCTCATGGCCATGGTAACATGTCTGGACTGTATTCTAATGGCAAGAGGAAGCCACAGGAAGGTTTTTAAGCACAGCAAAAACTGTTACGACATTGTTTAGAAAGATCACTCAGGCAGCTGTGTGAAGGACGGATGGAAGCAGTGTGAGCAGCTGAGGAAGCTGCGGAAGCCTGGATCACCATGCCAGCTGTGGGGATGGGGGCAAGTAGAAGACAAATGCCTTGATACTAACCTGTAGGAAGCACTGAGATCGAGGCCTGGCATCCACCACGTGACAGTCAACATAGGGTTGGGAGCCTGAGAAGTGGGTGCTGGCGGCCAGGTGAGTGGCCAGGGTCAGGAGACAAGGTGGGCTCAATGCCACAGGAGACCAGCAGCCATGGGGTGGCAGTGGCCAAGGGCAAACTTTGGGGATCCCACATCCTTCTTTCGGTTCCCTCACGTGTATAATGTCCTTCTATTCTCAAAAGATCGTTAGCAGAACCACTATCTGTGCCATATAAGTGTTCCAGAAATAAAAACCTGAGAGTAATTAGAGTAAAAATAGCTTAGGGGCACCTGGGTGGCTCAGTCGGTTCAGCATCTGACTTCTACTCGGGTCATGATCTTGCGGTCCGTGAGTTCGAGCCCTGCGTCAGGCTCTGTGCTGACAGCTCAGAGCCTAGAGCCTGCTTCAGATTCTGTGTCTCTTCCTCTCTCTGCCCCTCCCATGCTCATGCTCCGTCTCTCTCTGTCTCTTAATAATAAATAAATGTTAAAAAAAATTTTTTTAATTTAGAACAAAAATACCTTATATTCATTTTTATATTTCAAAATTTTGTTTCACTTACACATGCACATGACAAAAATTTCAGAGCACAAGAGCACACAGCAAGGAATAACTCCTCCTCCATCCCATTCCATCCCTAGAAAATATATTCTGTTATCTGTTCATTTTTAATTTGTCTAGAAATGTTGTCAGCATATACAGACATATATATTCCATATCCTATTTTTAAACATGGAAATCGGATGGTATACAATTTTGTACCTTTTCATCAAACAATATTTCACAAAGATCATTTAATAGAAGTCCATCCATGAATACTGTTTCATGCTTTCTTACTGGCTGCATAGTACAGCACTGCACAGCTAGATCCTATAGAAAAATAAGTATTCAGGGGCACCTGGGTGGCTCAGTCAACTGAGTGTCTGAATTTGGCTCAGGTCGTGATCTCACAGTTCATGAGTTTTGAGCCCCACATCGGGCTGTCTGTCAGCACAGAGCCTGCTTCAGATCCTCTGTTCCCCCTCTGCCTCTCCCCTGCTGGTGCACTCTCTCCCCCTCTCTGTCTCTCGAAAACAAATAAACATTTACAAAAAGAAAGAAAAATAGGTGTTTAGATTATCTCCAGGTTTGGGCTAATATAAACATGTCACAACAAACGCTTTCATACATAGGTCTTTGGTATTTCCATCAGATAAAATCCTAGAAGTGAAATTTCTAGCTCAAAAGACAGATACATTTTTTTTTTTTAGATTATTTTTTTTGTGTTTAGAATAATATTGACAAGTTGCTTTTTGGAGCAGTGGGACCAATTCACTCCCCAGTCACACCCCTAGCTGACCCCGGTAGCATCCTCTTCACAATGTCAACACAAGGCATTGTCCAAATGATTCTTCACCAATTTCATGACACCTGACAATTTGTACGCGTTAAGCGTAAGCCCACCTTCACTGGCGTAATGGATGTTTTCACTTGCATTCTGTCGATCAGAGAGCTCAGTTCACTGGCCTCAGGACAAAGCCAGTGTTCCTGTACTGTTTTGAACCACAGAGAGGCCAGAGACCGTAGCCAGGAATAGTATAGGCAGAGCCAGCAGCGAGGAAGCAGGGGCCAGGTAAAGCTGTTGTTGCCTCCACAGACACTCAGGCTCTGGCAATCAAGATCGGGGAAGGAAACACACAAGTCAGAAGCCAAGAGACCAGTCAATGGTCAGTTCTATAAACCCACGGCTTCTTCTGCACTCCTGCCTGGGCCAGCCTGAGGCCCGGATGTGGGTGTCACTGAGCCATATTAGGGCCATGGGAAGTAGGTCACTTGCTGGAGGAGTAGGGAATTTAGGGGCAGAGATAAGAGTGGATGTTGACATGTGGGACTAAAGTGCCAAGTTTCCTTTGTTCCCACTATGAACAGATTGGTGGCTGTAAAGCAGGAAAATGCAGGCTCCATTAAAATTGAGAGAGAGAGAGAGAAAGAGAGAGAGAGAGAAAGAGAGAGAGAGAGTGCTCTTTGTCAATAAACCGCAGTAGCCAAATGAACCTAAGTTTAGCATCTCTCAGCCTGTTTAGGAGCCTCTTGACTGCCAACTCTTCTAATGGGCTCCACTTCCGTGAACTCAAAGGTAATGGAACCAGCTTCAGCAAAAACAATGCGCTAAATAAAGAAATGCAATCAGAGCTGCTGACCTTCAACAGAAAACTCTTTTGGCAGGTCTTAGACTTGAAATGAGGAATGGATGTTTGGAGAGGGCATGTGTGTGTACACGCTCACACGTGTGTGTGAAGATTAAGCATTTCATTTTTTTTTTTCAACGTTTTTTATTTATTTTTGGGACAGAGAGAGACAGAGCATGAACGGGGGAGGGGCAGAGAGAGAGGGAGACACAGAATCGGAAACAGGCTCCAGGCTCCGAGCCATCAGCCCAGAGCCCGACGCGGGGCTCGAACTCACGGACCGCGAGATCGTGACCTGGCTGAAGTCGGACGCTTAACCGACTGCGCCACCCAGGCGCCCCAAGATTAAGCATTTCAGGTGTGGTTGAAAACGAGGAGAAAGTTCTACCATATTCCTAACACTTGCCTATGGAAAAAAAAAGTTTTTAAGAAAAAAGAGTAAGCAGGGCAAGGAAAACTGACTGCTGTGAAATGGACATTAGGGCCCATCTGGATGTAGGGGGTATTTATTATTCATAGATAGACTCCCCAAGGGGGTGGGTTTTCAAAGTCCTCTCCCAGGCTCATGGCACATGCCTGCACAGGCATATGAAAAGCTCCCTCCGGAATGCTCCAAGGTGCTTATGCCAGGCATGAGTTTCCCCAGAGCAGGCCCATACTAGAAGTTTGTGTCTAGAAAGAGCTTGAGCACTGATGGTCAGAATCAGACAATCATGAAGGCCTCTGAGAAGGTCCCAGGGCCCGGAGAAGCCCAGAGTGCAATCTGTGCTCAGCACTGACCATCTGAGATACCGGGGTTGCCAGTTTTTCACCTTTCTGGATGAAGATGGTCTCTACGTCTCCAACCTTCTGATAGTCCGTCTTTCAGGTCACCTACCCATCCACTCTACTGTCTCAGGCAACAAGCAAATGAACCATTTTTGATCCTTCAAATCTGAAACCCTTGTAGGTACCGTGGGGGATACAGAAGTAGGGCACCAAGGTGGCGGGGTGTCGGCAGTGGGGCTTTGTTCAAGCAAAAGGGAGGAAAAGTAGGTACAGTTACTTTAGAAAATAATTTGGAACTACCTTGTATGGTTGAACTTGCACACACCAATAACCTAGCGATGAATTCCTCTCCTAGGTATATACCCTGAGAACTCTTGCACCTGTGTGAAACACATGTGCAAAGATGTTCAAAGAGGCATTGTTTAGGGGCGCCTGGGTGGCTCAGACAGTTAAGGGTCCGACCGTGGCTCAGGTCATGAACTCACAGTTTGTGGGTTCGAGCCCCGTGTTGGGCTCCGTGTTGACAGCTCAGAGCCTGGAGCCTGCTTCGGATTCTGTGTCTCCCTCTCTCTCTCTCTGCCCCTCCCCGACTTGTGCTTTGTCTCTCTCTGTCTCTCAAAAATAAATAAATGTTAAAAAAGTTAAAAAAAAAAAAAAAGAGGCATTGTTTTAATAGTAAACTTATGAAAAAACCAGATATCCATTTCCAGGAGAAGGAAAAAATTTGTGAATTATGGTCCACTCCCACAATGTACTATTACACAGCAGTGAAAAGAAATGAGCTATAGTTACATGCAAGAAGATGGATGAATCTTAGAAAGAAATGGTGTGTAAAAAAAGCGAGTTGCAGAAGACTACGTACACTAAACCGTTTCTTCTAAAGTAGAAAATTAATCAAAGCTAAATAACTTTTCTAAGGAGATCATACAAATGTGTCTTAAAATTGTTTTTAGAGCAAGAGAATACTAAGCATAAAATTTAGGATAGTTGTTACCCCTGGGGGCAGACAGGTTACAGATGGGGAGCAGCCCACAGCCAGGGTCACATCTCAGTCATGTTCTAGTTCTTAGACCACATAGCAGGTTGCAAGTGCTCATTTTATTACCATGTGTTATTTGTTACATATGTTCTTTAAAAAAAATTTTTTTTTATTTGAAAGAGAGATTGTGCATGTGATGGGAGGAGAGGGGCAGAGGGAGAGAGAAAGAGAATCTTAAGCAGACTCCACACTCAGCACAGAGCCCTACCTGGGGCTCCGTCCCAACCCAGGGGTCATGACCTGAGCCGAAACCAAGAGTTGGACTCTGACCAACTGCGCCATCCAGGCACCCCGCATAGTCCTTTTTATCAAAAATACACAATAAACATTTTTAAAGAAAGAAATAACACCTGCTCTGAAGGAGATTACCATCTACATGAGAAGACAGAAGCATAGACCCCAAAAAAGGCATTTTGTATGTGATAGTATCAGGCCTTATGAATGACTGTACTTGTTTGGACTTTTGGTTGCAAGTGCCAGAAACCAAATTCAACCCAGTTCAAGCAAAAGTAAGTAGTAAGTAAATAATAAGCAAATAAGTAAATCCAGCTCATTAAATGAGGTGGGGCCAGTTCCAGGAACTCTAAAAATAATGAGCAACTCATATCTTCACTCTCTCTGCTTCTCTCTGTGTGTTGGCCTCGTTTTCTGCCACTACAGACAGGTAGCTTCCATCTTGTAAGGGGAGAAGGGAGGCACGTAGATAATACCAGCGTGGCTTGCATCGTGCCAGTTTAGCAAACCCAGAGGAAAGAGAGACGTTTTTCTCCCCATGTTCCTTGTACAAAAACCCCAGGCAAGGATTCTGATTGGCCTGGTTTGGGTCACATGCCCATCCCTGGGCCAATCTCCATGGCCAGGAGAAAGGCCATTATGTGTGTAGAGGCCCACACGTCTAATCTCAGGGAGTGGTGGAGGGGTGGCTCCCTAGAGAAGAGGGAGTGCTGTCATCAGAGGAAGGAGCAGGAAAGATGACAGACAGACAAACACCACAGATGTCCAGTCCCAGGGCTCGGACAGCAAGGAGAATAGGAGCTCAGGAAGTGGAGACAGCAGCGAGGCTCTTTGGAAGAGAAGGTCCTAATGGTGGAGGCTGAAGAAGGAGGAGAACTGGAGACCTTGGGTCGGGAGGCAAGGAAGCTCCTGCCAGACCCAGGAGACAGATTGTGTAATGAAGGAATGGCTCCAGGTCACCCTGGGGGAGCCATTTTAATTGTTCTGTGACTGGTCAGCCCCAGGGTGTAAAAACAAACCCTAACGGGAGGGATTCCCTGGAAATGGAAAATAGGTACGCAGAAAGCAGAACACAGGATGTTGCAGAAGCCCAGCGGACGCCCCCACACAGGCCTCAGGCTGACTCAAGCGGACGTCTGGGGCCGTGGAGGGGGCAGGCTGGGAAGAGAACACAGCTCTGGGCCAGGAACTCTTCCTTCTAGAAGGAGTTGCCTAGAAGGATCGTTTCCAGCCAGCTGATCTGGCTTACCACCCCCAGACCATAGCCCGCAGCTAGTTATGTGCCAGAGGGGCAGCTCTCAATATGGGGACCAGTGCCCAGAGGGCCCTGGGGACCATTTTAATGGCCTAAGGAGAGGCAGGGACCACTAGACCCAAGAGTTCCTGCTTTAGAGAGGGGGTGGAGTGAGGTACCAAATTACATCAAATCAACAACGCCACACGTCCATTATGAGTCCAGGGCTATAGAGTTTGTCTGGGATTCGAATCCCCATTCTTCCACTTGACAAGGAAGTGACCTGAACAACTTGCTTTGGAGTCTGAGTCTCAAATAGGTAAAATGCCCAAAATACAGTAGTTGTTTATACCTCCCTGAGGAGATTGTGAGGCTCAGATGAGAAACCCCTGGCATGAGGGGTTTATGCCTGGCATGAGGGTCTCCATCAGTGTTTGCCATAGGTACGGCCATGACTTAATAACTTAAGAGATGAGAGTTGTGAGCCCTTGGACAGTACAGACAGCCATTCAGAGGCCAAATGACCCCTTGTTGAGGACACTGTAGAGGACACTGTGTGTTACATTTGAAGTACTTTCCCAGCTCAGGGCCTTTGCACTTGCTGTATCCTACACTTGAATATGCTTCCCTTGGACTCTGCATGGCTGGCTCCCCATCACCTAGGCTTAGGATAAATGTCACCTCTTCAGAGAAGCCTTCTCTGATTGCCCTATCTAAAAAAGCCCTCTGTGCTCTTACTCTCTTTTATGGTCTTCCTACCATTATTACCCTCTGATTTTAATTTATATATTTTACTTGCTTATTATCTAATTCCCCTCCAGAATATAACTTCACCAAGGACAGACACTTGTTTCATCCCATGTCTCTAGCCTAGCATGGCAGATGACAGGGGCGTAAATATTTACAAAATGAATAAATGAAGAATCCCCTGGTAACACTCAGACCCTGCATTTCAACCGAGGCTCAGAGAGGTTCACGCACATCTCCATGGACTTATTTGCATCTGGCTTCCCAAGGTTCCCGGCTGTGAGGTCCTGGTTCAAGTCAAGCAATGGAGACACCAGAGCTGGGCTCCTACCTCCTGGACCCCCATACCAACCTGGCCCTCCCTGGAGTTCATGTGGTACATCCAGAACCTCTGTGTGGGGTTTAGGCTAGCCAGCTGGGGCTTAGCTGGAAAATCCATTCATGCACATTTTGCAAAGTGCCTCAGTATCTGCCCTTGGGGAGTGTCCTAGGCTGATCTGGGGAGACAAGGCCTGTTGGATATCCTCCTTGGCCACTGTCCTGAAGCTGTCTGCGTAGCACCTACGGGGTGGTATTATGTCTAAATGTCTAACTCTGAATGACAATTTACGGTTTGACACTGATAAATGTCACTGTGATGCAGACCTGACACTCCAGTTTGCTAATCGGCTTGACCTTATTTCCCTGCAAGCCACTGTTGTTGTTGTCGTTTAAGTTTATTTATTTATTTTGAGGGAGAAAGAGAAAGAGAGCATGAACACGAGAGGGGCAGAAAGAGAGGGAGAGAGAGAGAGAGTCCCAAGAAGGCTCTGTGCTGGCAGCGGGGCTTGATCTCATGACCCGGAGATCATGACCTGAGCCAAAATCAAGAATCAGACACTCAACCTACCAGGCACCCCAAAGCCACTGCTCTTTAAGGCATAGTCCATGGGCCATCTACAATAAATCCTGAGATGTTTGTAGAAAACAAAACAAAACAAAACAAAACACACAGATTCTTGACCAGTCTGGACCTGCTAGATCAGAATCTCTGCAGTGGGTTTTAAAAGCTGCATTTTTCTCAAGATTAAATAACTGGGCAAGATCACGCAACTGGCGAGTGGTAGAGGAGGATTCACACTCAAACACTCTAGAGCCCGTGCTCCTAACTTCTGCCCAGTGGTGGTTCTCCACTCCCTGCAGCCACCTGCCCCACCAGGGACTCCACCACAAGTGTGTCCCTAACTTTCACCCGCACCCTTCCCCTTCCAACAAGCAGGTCCAGTCCCCCTGCTCATGGCCACCTTCCCTCTCTGGTTGCATGCAGTGAAACCTATTGGGAGTCTGTGGGTCTGTCTGTTTCCCCTGTAGACTCAGAGGGCACTATGGGTCACTTCTGCGTCCCTGGAAGCCAGGACAGGGCCTGGTCCGGACCAACTCCGGGGTCTGTGGGTGGCTAGAAGGATATAGTCACCCAACCAGTATTCTTTTGTCTACCATGTGCCAGGCCCTTTTTAGGCGCTTAGGATTCAGCAGTATAAAACCAAATACAACTCTCTTTCCCTCAAGGAGCTTACATGCTATGGGTGAAATGTACCTGGGAAATGACACTGGCTTCTGCAAAGCCTGCTGAGAAGTAAACGAAATGAACTGTAGGGGCGCCTGGGTGGCTTAGTAAATTAAGTGTCCAACTTCAGCTCAGGTCATGATCTCATGGTCAGTGAGTTTGAGCCTCACGTTGGGCTCTGTGCTGACAGCTCAGAGCCTGGAGCCTGCGTTGGATTCTGTGTCTCCCTCTCTCTCTGCCCCTCCTCCACTCAAGCTCTGTGTCTCTCCCTCTCTCTCTCAAAAATGAATAAACATTTAAAAAAAATTTTTTTTTAATGAACTGTAAGTGTGGAGAGAAAGGTAGAGCTCTGTGGGCTGAAGAAATCCAGGAGGACTTCTTGCAAGAGGCTCCACTGGCACCACTTTCCTTGCTGTTGAAATCACCTAAGACAAGCTCTCTTGAAGACTTCGGTTTTCTCCCTAGACCCTCACTCCCAGGAGCCAATGCTAAGGCCCAGGTATATCAGGCACTGTTCCTATAGTTCACAGCACCTTGCCCAGGGTCTGCAGGAAAGGTGTAGCATACACGGGTAGAGGGGCAGAGGGACAGTTGTCAGTGATAATGTTACTTCAAGTTAAATCATTTTTGGAATCCAAACCTGACCTGCTCCTCTTGGGTTGTTTTAGGATTAAATGCCTAACTCAGGCAAAGGAGGAGAGTCAATTAATGGAAAGCATATTGTTGCTGTCTTGGGTAGAAACTAGTCTCTAATAGTCTCAGGTCATCTCTTACCTTAGTAGTCAAGAGAGAGAGGTAGGAGATAATCTGGGAGCCTCCTGGATTATGCGGGACCTTGCAAACCACATAGTGAGAAGACTGGATTTAATTGTGAGATGGAAAGCATTGGAGGGTTTGAAGCAGGGTGACAGTGAAAGATCACTAGCTGCTGTGAGAATGGACTGTAGGGAGGATAGAGCAGAAGCAGAGATCAGTTAGAAGGTCAGGTCCAGATGGGGTACGGTGGTAGCTTGGACCAACAGTGGGAGAGGAAGCTGAGAGACGCGGACAGACACGACTTTTGGATGCACTGCATATGTCAGGGGTGGGACACAAGGGAAGGAGGAATCAAGGAAGTCCCTCGGGTTTGGGTAGATAAAGGCAGGTGCCATGTTCTGAGATAGGGAAGATAGAGGAAGAGCGGGTTTAGGGGACAAAATCAAGAGTCCCGTTGTGCTCACGTGGGTGGTGGTAAGCTGAATAATGCCCCTCTAAAGATGGAGCCTGGAAACATGCAATTAATGGCAAAAGGAATTTTGCAGATATGATTAAGTCAAGAATTTTGATATGAGGAGATCATCCTAAATCCAATGCCAACACAAGGAGCCTTATAAGTGAAAGAGGGAGGCCAGAGTCAGAGCTATTCAGTGGAAGAAGGACTCAGCCCCCCATTGCTGGCTTTGAAGATGGAGGAAGGAAGCCATGAATCAAGGAAGGCAGACAGACTCTAGGAGCTGGAGAAGGTGAGGAAATGGCTTCTCCCCTAGAGCTTCCAGAAGGAACACAGTCCTGCTGACAATTTACTTTTAGCCCAGTAAGACAAAACCCATTTTGAACTTCCAGACAAGTTCTGTTCTGCCTCTCTCTCTTGCCCACGGATCTCCAGCCATAGCAGCAAGTGAATACTCACTCAAACAGGCCGCATCGGTCCTGGCCTTCAGACCTGGAGTGTTCACGCCCTGATTCATGCATGGCCGGCTCAGTCGATCATTCCATCATCAGCTCAAATGATGGCTCCTCAGAAAGGCCCGTTTGGCTTCTGCTTTGATTGCTCTCCCTTCTCCCTAACCCCTGCCACAGAGGCTGGCTCTGCTGAGTTTGTGTATCGCCTGTATTCCCTACTACAGGAAGGTCCATGACAGCAGGGAACTCATTTATCTTGTTTACTAATGAATTCCTAGTACCTGAGCCAGTGCCTAGAATATGGTAGGTGCTCAATAAATTAAGCAGAAACAAATGTGATTTAGTGGCGCCTGCGTGGCTCAGTCAGTTAAGCATCTGACTCTTGATTTCAGCTCAGGTCATGATCTCGCAGTTCATGACATCGAGTCCTGCATTGGGCTCTGCGGTGACCGTGTGGAGCCCTCTCTCTCTCTACCTCTCCCCTCCCTCTCTCTCTCAAAATAAATAGATAAACTTAAAAAAAAAGTGATTTAAAGAAGAAGAAGGGGCACCTGGCTGGTTCAGTAGGTAGAACATGTAACTCTTAACCTTGGGATTGTGAGTTTGAGACCCACGTTGGGTGTAGAGATTATGTATAAATAAAATCTTTAAAAAAAATAAAAATGAAGAAGGAGGAGGTAGAGGAGAAGAGGGAGAGGGGGGAGGAAGGGGAAAAGGGGAAGGGGGAGAAGAGGAGGAGGAGTAGGAAAGACAGTCCTTGGTTTATGTCTCCAGAAATCTAGAATCTGAATGCTTTCAATCAGCTCCCCTTGAATTCCCTGAGCCTTCTCTGTGCTGCTGTTTCTGGGAAAGATGGGCAGAAGCCGGCCTCGCTACTTCCAGGAGCTCACAGCCCAGGAGGAACACATCACAAGGAAAGGAAGACTGAGAACTCAGATCCAAGACCCTTCTAGCAAGTGCTGCAGAGCAGAGGAGCTCAGGCCCTGGGAGCCCAGAGAGGGCTGACTCTGCCTGGGAAGAGAAAGGAGGAGATGCTATTTGAGGAGGCTTGAGGCCCGCGGGCTGGGAGGAAGGTCCAGAGAAGTCTCTTAGTTCCTTCCGAAATCCTTGGTAATTTCTGAGGAATTCTGAGGAATACAAGCAGCCTAAGATCCAACTTTTGCCCTAAGTAGTTTGCAACCTAGCTGTGGAGTCAGGGCAACAGAAGCATCCCAGCAGAGCATAGGGAGGGAGGAGGTGCAGGGGACTTGAGAGCTCGGGTTTGGGCTCGGGCGTGTCTACGTGACATCCTCTCCCACTTCGTCTCTGACTGCTGTGCCTCTGTTTCTTATGAGAATTTCACCTCCTTCACTGGGTTCTTGTAAGACTTGGAGGAAGATAATAAATGTAAAGTGCCCAGCACAGAGCCCTGCACTTCAAAGGTACTCAATAAAAGGCAATCACTGTTATTAAAAGTACATGGGACACTGTGTGGGACTCTCTTCATGTTTTTGAGATTCAGGGGTAAGAGCGGAGGGCTAGGGCGGCCGAAGAGATGAATGTCTGGGTTTCAGATACTGTGCTGGCCTTCATATCTCGAGGTGGGGACCACTCTAAGAGACTGAGGCAAAGGGTCTGTGACAGGATCCAGAACCCCGTGCCCCCCCACCCATCATTGACGTTTAGGCTGCTTGCGGCTGGGGACCCTTGCCCTCAATGTGGCCGCACTCAGCAGGCCAGACGCTTCTGGTTTTGCCCTTCAAAGCAGCAGCAATTGGATGCCTTTTTCTTGGAGGTCGGATACCTTAACTCTGCCTTTCAAAGTGCAGTCATGGGAGAAACACCTGATTCACAGCTCCCTAGGCGCTGTGTAAAACGCACGCTGTGGGATCTGAGCCTCAGGAGACCCGAATAAGAATCTTTAAGGATGAGCCCCAGAAATCTGCACAGAACTGGGTTCCTGAAAACACTGGCTCACCCTGCCCTCTGCTTGGGGTGCCTGTCCCCCATAATTCCTCCTCCTGGGCTCCTTGGTCTTCCAAGGCCTAAACGCCACCTGTCCTGTGCCACTCACACACATCCAAGGTTGAGCCCAGTCCTTCGGCCAGTGCCCACGCTCACCTGTGACTGTTGCAGGGTGCGGGTACATCATCCCCTGGCCCAAACTCCCTCCCCCCCCACATGGGCTCCTTCACCCCCCTCATTTCTGTTCCCTGCAAGCGGTGAGCACTCAGCAGGGCCTTCATGAATCTTCCAGGTGTCAACCGCGGGGTTAATCTTTCTCCCTTCCCCCCACACCTCAGCACATGAAAAATTTTAGAAGGTAGGTTTACATCCCAACAGCAGCCTTGCACACTAGCCACAGGAAGGCTCACTTCCTTCTCAGGGTTCCTAGCAACTAAGGCTGGGCTATTCTCTTATAATCAAGATTAACAACTTCCTAGCAAAACCAGGTTTTTACATGCTGATCAAGTCTCGCTTAATGACAGGAGATTACCTGTCTTCCCCTTTCTAGCCCCTGAGGTGTGGCCACACGGAGGAAGCCAAAGGGAACAGGCACCTGGAACCAAGATCACGTTGTCTTTATGTTTAAGCTACAACCAATGGCTTCCCATCTGGCTTAGTCAAGTCTTTATGTGCCTGTAGGGCTCTAGGTGATCTCCGTCCCCACCACCATCCTCTGATCCTTTGCTTCTTATTTCTCGGACAGGATCTCCTGCAACTTGTCTAGACCAGCATTTCTCATAGTTGGCACTAGCGATGTTGGGGTTGGATAATTCTTGGCGGGGGGGGGGGGGGGGTGGGGGGGGGGGGGGGGGCCCGGCCCCCGGCAGGGGAGGCTGTCGCCTGCATTGTAGGATGCCGGACAGCATCTGGGGACACTAATAGTGCCCAAACACAAGCTGTGACAATAAATAACATCTTCAGAACTGCCAATTGTCCCCTGGGGGCAACTTGGGGGGGCAAAAATCCCCCACCCCCTTGAGGCCCACTGGTCTCAACTATTGCATTCCAGCCCCATAACCCTCCTTGCTGTTCTCCTGGGTCCCAGCTCAAGGTCTTTGAATTGGCTCTTCTCTGCCTGGATAGTTTCAGGGCTCTCTCTTGCACTTCCCGATCTTGACTCAAAATTTATCTGCTCATCTGAGATCTTCTCTATCTAAAATTGCAACCATCCCAATAAACCCTAAAGCCCTTCTTTGCTAAATTTTTTCCATGGCATTTATCACTATCCCACATACCACAGGTCTTACTTATTTTGCTTAGTTATCTACCACCGACCTCTAGGAGAATGCAACCCTCAGATTATGAGATTTCCTTTGTTTGCTGTTGTGTTTGGGTCTTCTCTGGCCACTGTTGTATCCTTGGTGTTAGGGCTGTGACTGTCACATAGCAAGCACCCACTAAAATAGCCATTGCATGAATGAATGAATTGGACAGCTCTGATTCCTTACTGTCCCAGAAGCTCCTAGGTCAAGAGACAGGACAAACCCGGGTCACTTGTCCAGCTCTCTCACCATCTAACCCCCGGGCCAATGTTAGGATGGGGGTGGGCTCTGTGCTGGGCCTGTTAACATTTTACCTTCTCCCACATCAGCGTTTCCTTTAACTGCCCTACTTCTGAAGATACAGAAGATCACATGGGACAAGGGCTTTCAGAGCTGGCTGTTAACAAGCAGACATTCCCTTTTCTTTTCTCACTTCCGTTTTTATGGTTGTATATGTCACAGGAATGCATGTGCAGCCTCACAGTACCCCTGCCCTTGGGCCCAAGCCATACCATATATAGATAAATATTTACGGTACATACATAGGATACACATACACACATGTTATCCAAGTAATAATAACAGCCAACCTTTTCTGAGTGCTTCCTGAATGCCAGGCATCATGCCAGGCATATGCATCTCCTTGTTTAACCCTCTAAACATCTCTGTGAGTCGGTTTTGTGATTCTTGTCATCCTGCTTTTACAGATGAACCGAACTGAGTATGAAGCCAAACAAGACGGTCTGACTCCAGTGTCCCCTCATTTCTAACCGCTACAACAACTGCCTCTCTCAAGAGATGCGCTCATTGTCAGACAGGCAAACAGTAAGCAGGGAGAGCCCGCTGTGTTCCCCAGAAGGAACTGCTCTTAGCTGATAACTTCTGTTAGTTGATAATCTTTTGTACCAGGACAATGTACAGAAGTATATAAAAAGGTCTATAGTATATAAACACACACACCAGTCTCGGTAAGTGGGTTTTTCCTTTTCCTACAGTATTAGTGCCAGACTTTTTGTTCCACTTAGTTTTTTTACTCTCTAATAAAACATTTCAGACCAGACCTTTATTTTTTTTTCAGTTATTTATTTATGAGGGGGAGAGAGAGAGAGGGAGACCACAGTGGGGGGAGGGCAGAGAGAGAAGGAGACACAGAATCCGAAGCAGGCTCCAGGCCCTGAGCTGTCACACAGAGCCCGACACAGGGCTCCAACTCACGGACCGTGAGATCGTGACCTGAGCCGAAGTCGGATGCTTAATCGACCGAGCCACCCAGGCACTTGGGACCAAATCTTTAAGCCTCTCCTCTCATGAGCTTTAGGTTGATGTGCTAGCTGCTAGGCTAAGGATGAAGTGATGTAGTGAAGCCAACTCAAAGACGAAGGAAGAGGTGGTATATTAATAAGTGCTCGCCGGACAGCATCTATAGGGGCTTGGACTCTTAACTAGTTTCAGAGATGCCTTTAGAAACAGTTTGGTTGTTATTGCTGTTGCTCTCAGCTTAAGTGGCTCAGGGTACCACCACATTCGCCGAGGAATGACGAGGCTTCCCTGCCTGGACCAGAGGTTCTCAAAGACCAGCTCTCCTAAGCAGCCCCAGGTAACCCCCTGGGGTCGGGGCTAAAGGGTGCCAAGGGTTTCTTCCATCCTCCGGACCCTTAAGGATTAGAAGCATGACTCACTGCTCCGCTGCCAGGCATAGCTACTGTGCTTGCTAGGTGCCAAACACATGGCAGTTAGTTCATTTAATCTGCACGATCCTATTGGGTAGGTCTCGCCACCGCCATCTTAAAGATGAGAAACTAACGCTCAGAAAAGCTAATAATTCACCCAGGAACACACAACTAGTAGGATGCAGTACTGTGTCTGTACTGCAGACACAGGCCTCAAAGAATCACAGCAGAACGCTGGAGTTGTTTGAAATCTCCGAACTCCAGCCCCCAGTTCCTTAATGAAGGAATGAAGCACACAGCCCGGGGCCCTGACAAAGCCGGCTGCAGGCTCCACAGCCAGTATAAGGAATTGGCTAAGGTTTCCGTTTTTCAAACTACATTTGCTGTAAAAACCCTCCAGGGAAGTTGGTGGAATTGAATGAAAGAATCAGTTCTGCATCCTGGTGGCCCACAGGCACTGGAATAACTGACTTCCTAAAGAGGATTTGCCCAAAGCTAAACAGAATTCCCTTCCTGTCAATATGAATCAAGGGTGGGGGGTGGGGGTGGGGATCCTAATCTGTAACTTCCCCCAAAGAGAAAAGCCCTGCACCTGCCAAGGAGGGTCAGCTGATAGAGCTGCCCCTGCGGGAGCGTGGGGTGTAGGGATATTATTTCCGGAAACTTAAGACTCCAGAGAAACTGATCCTTCAAATATACCCACTCACTCCAGCAGGCCACTTACCAACAAGGACAGTCCTTGAATCTGGATCAGTAGCGCCAATCTGCCAAAACCACACATGTAGCCACTTGGACATACTTCTTTTTTTCAACCCATTCTTCTCTGTTACAAACAAATGCAACCCTCCGTACAAAGGGCTGCAGGGAAAGATGTCCTTCACTAGGAGACCCAGGTAAATAAACCATGCTAAATCTGAACCGTGAAATCATCTGAGCCCACCCCTCGCCCCCGCCAAAGAATAAAGGACAAAATGACAAGATCATGACTTGTAAAATGGGGGTAATGACTGGCAAATGGGGGGAAAAATGAGTTGCAGAATCATGAGCAGAATAAATATCTGAAAATTAGGAAGAGATACAAAAAGAGTATCACAACGTCGCAAGGAAAAATTTGGAAAACGCAAAAGTAGGGGCAATCACCCCTCCCCTGCCTCTCACCCTGAAAAAGAACAGTTGTAACGTTTGATAAATTTCTCCCCGGTCTCCTTGCCAGATGTGGTTGCATCATATAAGGTGGTGGTCAGCAGACACTGGAGTGGGACCAGGGCTCGGATCCCAGCGCTTCCACCCCCTACCTGGGTGAGCCTCAGTCTCCAAATCTATTCCAAGGGAGTAACCCCAGCCACTCAGGGTTGTTGTACTGATTAAATGAGGCTGAATAGGAAAGCACCTAGGAACTAGCTTTAGGAAATAGCACTCAATAAAGGCAGCTATTGTTATTATGTGTCACCTGCCATTTCCCTTAACATTTAAACATAATTGATTCTGAATGTTATTCAGAGGCTTTGAAAACATCACATTTAATGGCTGCTGGATATACCAATTTCTTTGCCATTCTCATGAGAGATGTTTTGGCTGCTTCCATTTTTACCTTCTTATAAATAGCTCCGCGATGAACACTGTTGTGAATATAGCTTTACCTCCCCCGGATTTTGGAGATTTTCCTTAAGATCATTTCCCAGAAGAGGCATTACTAGGTCAAAGGGTAATAAACATTTCAGACTCTACATACATAATGCCCGATTGCTCGAAGCAGGTGTTATTTCCTAGACCTGACCTCCCCCACCTTCTCTCCGGTCTCACCCAGAACCTCCCTGCCCCCCATGGGGGTGATCTCTCTGGAGATCTCTGCCTCCTTATCCCACTCCTGTGCTGCCTCCCCTTCTGTCTCCCTCTGCCTGAGTAAATCCTCCCCGGTTTTCCCTTCTTACACCTTTCCTTGGCCTGCTCTGACTGCTTGGGCCCTCGACCATCTCCCCTCCCTCTGATTTCACCGGCCCCTTGAATCTATAACCAAGCCCAGCCTGACTTGTGGACTGTCTTTCTCTTTCATGGGTCAGGTCCATAACGACTGACGTCAGTAAGCTCCTAACTTCAGGAATGAAGTCTTGAGCTTCTCCTACCTTCCCCACTCAGCAGTAGGGTGCTAGGACCACACCTCATTTCACGTATTCATCGGGCAAAGTGTCCTGCTAGGGTTGGCTGAGGAACAGGCTAGGGACTATGGCCGCAAGGGCCTTAGGGGCTGACTCCTTCTTGGTCAGAGGGAGAGCAAGACCTAAATAATCAAGTGTAACCATGAAGGACAGGGGCTCTGATGCAAGTTTGTAACAGAGGAAAGAGAAGGGAGGGGTCAGCTCAACCTGATGGGCTTTGCTCAGGGGATGATACTTGAATGTCTTGCTGGGTAACCTTAAACAAGTGATTTACCCTCTCTGAACCAGGGTGCTCCTATCTGTACTCTCCTTCATTAGGATGTAATGCACAGGTTAAATAAGTTATTCGGGTGAACTTGCCTAGCCAGAGGCATGCAGCAGATGCTCAATAGATGTTTTCTCAGAGCGAGGTCTCAGCACAGATTGTGGGCTGTCTGGAGCAGCACTGGCAAGGTGCTTGAAGCCATGGACTCATGCATGTTGGCTGGCCTATTCTCACTAGGGGACTAGGTTGCTGGGTGCCCATTTCTTCCACCAAGAAGCAAGTTTCTTGCAGGGTCTAGCTGCCTGGGTCTCAAGTCCAGAGTCTGGAGGGACATTTGTAAGGGCTGGCATCTGCCAGGTGTGATATATGTTTACAAGGAGTTTGGCCGTGAATCATCTTTGCCTCTAGTGCGGTGAAGCAGTGGGATAAAATGTCAAAAATGCCTCCTTTTACATCCTTTTTCTGGGCACACAGCAAACTCGCTCCCACTTAGGCTGCAAATCATTCCGTCCTAATAGAACTTCAGACGAGCCAGCTGAGGAATGGAGGTTTCCGGGGGGTGATGTCACCCAAGGCTCGAGGAACGCCAAGGGCACCAGGCTTAGCTCTTTAGTTGTTCATCTTCCTTGTAATCAAGGCAAGCTCAGAGCAGGCCCATCCCTGCCACACAGGCAGCTCAAGGTTATGGCCAAGGTCAGGCCTGTTAGCAGTGTCTTTTGGTGGTGGGGTAGAGCAGGGATTACTGGTCTCACATTTTGATTGAAAGCTAAGAGAATCCTTAGACACCATCTAATTCAACTCCCCTTCTCTTTTGTGGAGGGGAAAACCAAGGCTCAGAAAGGTCAAGAGATTTGCCAAAACTCACACAGCTATAGCAGGAGTTATAAGCTAGGACTCGAACCTGGGTCTCCTGACTCCTGGTACCTTGCTCTTTCCAAACCCCACAGATGCAAGAAGTCTCATCATTCTCTGCTCTATCTGGGGTTGCCTCTCAACCCAACCCACCCCCCATATACACTAATCACTATAATATTGACAATAGCTATTGGAGAAGTTCCTGAAGTAAGCACCAGGCTAAATGGTTAGGATGTATTGTCTAATTTAAGCCGTTCAACACCTCTAAGGGGTAAGTACTATAGCGCTTTACTACTCAAAGTGTGGTCTGTGGACCAGTAGCACCAGCATCCCCTGGGAGCTGGTTGGAAATGCAGAATCTCAGGCCCTACAATGATAATTTGCATTTCAACAGACTCTTGTGATTTTATGCACTTTAGGTTTGAGAAGAGCTGCCAAAACGAATCCCACTTTGGAGGCCAGGAAACAGATGCACAGAGAGGGAAAGTGGCTCTCTCAGTGTCCCACAGTAGGTCAGGTGGCAGAGCTCAGGTACAACCTTGGATAAAGGCCTTGCTCTGAATGCTTAAGGTGTGGGAATGTTTTCCACTAGTTCTGGGCCAGGGGAGATAGGATTCCTGACCCCACCTCTCCCAAGAGCAAGGAAATTACTGATGAAAAGGAACATCCGAAGCCCTTTACAAGGTATTTTCATGTCTATTATTTTGTTTCTACTTTGCAACTTATTAATTATCCCAACTTGACTCAAGAAGATACTGTAGCTCAGAAGAATTTCCCACCATGTGTTCAAGGCTCCATGGTAGCCATTTCCAGAGCCTAGGCCTGATGCTGGTTGAGAACCCAATCACTGTTTCCCCAAGCACCGGGCAAGAGAGGTGAATGACTGTAGGCAGCACACAGATGAGAACCTCCCATTTGAATCGTCATATATTTGGGGGTGCCTGGGTGGCTCAGTCAGTTAAGTGTCTGACTTTGGCTCAGGTCATGATCTCACAGTTCTTGGGTTCGAGACCTGCGTCAGGTTCTGTGCTGACAGCTCAGAGCCTGGAGCCTGCTTCAGATTCTCTCTCTCTCTCTCTCTCTCTCTCTCTCTGCCCCTCCCCCCACTCATGCTCTGTCTCTGTCTCTCAAAAATGAATAAACCTTAAAAAATTTTTGAATTGCTATATATTTTTATTTCTACTACAAAAATAGAATTAGATTATTAAACTCCAGATCCTCTTAAGACAGAATAAGGTGGTTTTTGTTTCGTTTTGTTTTGGTTCGGTTTTTAATGAGTCTCTGTAAAGTCAATTTCAGGAACGACAGAGGAGGTAGTATTCAGATATTACAAAATCCATGAAGGTGGAAAAAGACTGGAGTCTGGGAAACATCTTTAAACACCTCACCACACAAACACAGGGAGGGGGGAAAGGGAGAGGGAGGGAGAGAGAGGAGGGGGAACCAGGAGCCAAGCAGAACTCTACACAGAAGCTGTTAACATTTCAAGTAAGGGTGGTTTCTCCCATCCTGCTTGCCCCCAGGGTCTTAACTGTGGAGCTAATATAAGCCTCACTCTTGGGCACACACTCACCACTAGAAAAAAAAAAAAAATTCCAAAACCAAAAACCAGTTTGCAGCAGCCATTTATCTTTCTGTCTAGAATCTCTAGAGTGAAGCTGGGGAGACCATAAACTTGTTACTTCTAACCTCTTCCCACCCCATCCCACTTCCTATAGCATTCAAAAATGCCCCCACATTATCAAGACCAGACATGAACAGCAGATTAGGAAGTGGGGTAAGGCTGGACCTGGGGGATAAAATCCCTCTCCCACCCCTCAGGCATAGCCTATGTCTCCTCAGTGGAGGGGGAACAACTTCTTCTCTTTGCTTTTAGGTGTTTGCTCTCACATCACCTCTTCCCTTCTCTAATTATGTCCAGGGATTTTTTTTTTTTTTAAGAACCCAGGAACTTTGAGTAAATGGATGTTCTCTGCGGAATCCTGGTGTCATTCAGGGATCACAAGTAAAGAGTTTTGGCAAATAAACAAAAAGTCTTCTAGGAGTCTGGAAAACTCCTAGAGTTATTGTGAGGAATGAGGACTGTTGTCTTAGAAAAGAGACGGTGAGGAAAGGACAAGATGATTGTCTTCAAATATTTCAAACTTATACCGTGTACTTCTCCAGAAGCAAAGGACGGAAGATACGGGGAAGTCGGCTTCAGCTATGTGACCTGGGTCAACTGTAAAATGGAGGCAATGGAGCTTACATCATAGCGTGGTTATAAGAATAAGTGAAGTGCTCAGGACATCCCTGGCATCTCATAAGATCCCAGAATATGCTTATTTCCTTTTTTAGCCTCATTCAAAAATATCTCCTGAGGCAGTAAGCTCCCTTTCTGGAAAATTTCAAGGTAGAATAATTCCTTACTGCCAAGATTCTGTGCCTCCGTGCTGCTCCTCACTTTTCATAAAGAAAAATAATGGCTCACATGGAGCCCTCACCATGCTCCAGGCAGGCCGAGATGGGCTTTTTGTAGATACTTTATTTAATCTTCTCATCAGCCCTATGAGGTAGGTACTATTATTACCCCCCCACACCCCGCTTTTTTTTTTTTTTTTCCTGAATAAGAGAATTGTGGCCTAGAGAGGTGAAGTAACTTGCCCAAAGTCACACAACCAGTAAGAGGCAGACTGGGACTTGAACTTCAGGGTGTCACTCCAAAGTCCTTGCTCTTAGAACTGGAGGGGTTATTTTATCAAATCTAAACTCTCCTAGGCTCACCTGCTCTAATACTCCAGGCTTTAGTGACCTCTTTCTGTAAAATGTCTTCATCTCTCAGCATCAAAACCACCCAGGGGTGCCTGGGTGGTTCGGTGGGTTAAGCGTCCAACTCTTGGTTTCGGCTCAGGTCATGACCTCACAGTTCACGGATTCGAGCCCCACATTGGGCTCCACACTGACAGTGCAGAGCCTGCTTGGGATTCTCTCTCTCTCCCTCTCATTCTCTGCCCTTCCTGTGCACTCATTCTCTCTCTCTCTCTCTCTCTCTCTCTCTCTCTCTCTCTCTCTCCTCTCTCAAAATAAATAAGATATAAAAAAAAAAAAAAAAAAAACCACCCAATTTCACACTTATTATTATGTGGACAGCTTCTGGTCTCTCCTACCTTACTGTAAGTGGGCCTGGGGATTTTTAGTCTTAAATATCTCCCTGGACTCAGTAGACTTTCAGAAGAACAAGTTCATAGGTTTCTTTGATTGCCAGCTGAATCAGATAGCAAGTCACTACCTCTTCCCTGCCATGCTTACCCCCGTCTTTTTTTCCTGTGCTGTTAGAAAAGTCTTTTCTTGGCTGGAACGAATACTACAGTCTGTTCAACTAGCTACTATTTGTGGAGTTCTCAACAGGTACCAGGAACTGTTCTAAATACTTTACATGCATTAACTCACTGAATCCTGACAGTAACCTATGACCTAAGTCCCATCTTCACTCCCATTTTATGGAAGAGGAAACTGAAGGTACCAGTGCATCAGAATTTGACCAAGTAATTGAGCAAATGCTTTGTTGATGGATATTATTAGCAACAACAGCCGTACAAATATCTTATGCTTGCATCATGCAATACAGCTTTATGTACATTGTATCATCATCAGTCACCATTAGCAAATAGACACTAATGTCTCTATGTCCCTATTTTATAGAAGAGGAAACCACGGCTCTAAGAGTGAGTGATTCTCAACAGTCACACAGCAATGCTGTCTGTACCCATGAGGAAGCATCATATTTACTCCATTCCAAGACCCTGGGGGCAAGGGCAGTACAGGGCCATGGGGGAGAAAAACACCTGTACACACGAAAGGCATTCGACAAATATTAACTCGAATAAAAGCTGGTCACAAAAGAGATTGGATGGGAATCCAGATCTTTGACTCCTAGTCCAGTGCTCTTTCCTTTATCCAAGATGGTGGGAAGCAAGTCTAAGGTCCAGACCTGGCTAGCAGCCTTGATTTGGGATCATAAGCCTGAGAAAGCAGTGTTCTTATTAAGAAGGAAAAAAAGGGGTGCCTGGGTGGCTCAGTCAGTTAAGCATCAGACTCTTGATTTCAGCTCTGGTCATGACCTCCTGGTCGTGGGATCAAGCCTCGAATCAAGCTCTGCATGGAGCATCCACATAGGGCACGAAGCCTGCTTGAGATTTTCTCTCTCTCTGCCCCTACACACACTCTCTCTCTACAAATGAATAAACATTAAAAAAAAGAAGGAAAAAAAGCACATCAATTTTCCACAATGAGCATGTGCTTGCTACCTGCATAATCAGAAACAAATAAATGAAAAGGGGGGCAAAATTCATCCTTCCGAGAGGTCCCTTGGGCTGGCCTTAGGGTTGCCCTGGGCCCCTCCCTGGCATTTTTGGGCATTCTCTGATCCATCCCTAGAGGCCATCTGGCCCCACCTTACGATGGGGAAGCAGGGCTGGGGAGGAATCCCAGAAGCCCCCACTGAGGCTGTGGTGAGCAGAGACAGACACAGGAGTTCCCAGGTCCATGAAACTCCCTGACATTGGAAGCTGAATGCTGTAGGCCCACAACTTTTTTAAAAGGGGCACCCAGGACCCTCCAAAGGGTAAGAATCCCAGATCACAATGACAAACCAGGGCCTGAGGGTTAGGATGAGTGACTGGTCAAACGAGCATCAAGAAACCTAAAAAACCTTGTCTTCCTCTGAGTATAACTGGCAGGGGGAAGAGAATTAGGAATGGAATAAGGTCCCAACTCACGGATTCACAACGTTAATTTAAATTTTGCTTTTTTTCCCTGAACCCATCACCCCCATTCAAAGCAGCAGGGGGACAGGCATGATTATTTGCACAATTCCAATCTCAGTGGCACCTGGCTGGCTTAGTTGGTTCAGCGTCTGACTCTTGGTTTCGGCTCAGGTCATGATCTTACAGTTTTGTGAGTTCGAGCCCTGTGTCAGGCTATGCTCTGACAGTGCAGAGCCTGGATGGGATTCTCCCTCTCCCTCTCTCTGCCCCTCCCCCACTCCTGCTGTCTCTGTCTCTCTCAAAATAAATAAATAAACAACAACAACAAAAAAAACAATTCCGATCTCAGACACCCTCTTCTTCCTCCTAGGCCTGTGGCCGATGAAATCCAGTTCCTGATCCTAGTTACTGTGTGTCCACAGCTTCCTACCTCGCCTCCTTACCTAGAGTCTAAAGCTGTGATGTATATACTGTGGCCAACTTTCTTCCCAGGTGCCTCCTAAAAAGCTAGCTGCAAGTTTCAGCAAGCACTAAATTTCATTCTGCCACATTGATCGAGCTCCTCCATGTGCTAGATGTTATGATGGAGTCATAGATGGTGGGATAAATCCTGAGTGTGGCCTGGGAGGCTGCAGGTTAATGGCGGGACAAAAAACACTCACGTATCAGGTTAGGGGAGGGAGAAACCACCCAGGAGGGCAACTGATTAACAGGCTAGGGATTAAGGGGCAGTTTCTTAGAGGTGCAACCATAGCTCTGGAGCCGTGCATGAAGGTGAAAGATTCCTATACAAAGGAACGGAAGCATCGCAGTCCTGTAGAAAGGGTGGAGGCAGGAAAATGCTAGGCAAGTTTAGGAAACAGGCAGCAACTAGAGCCTGGGTGGGGGGAGGGAGTGGAAAGGAAGGAGAGAAACAAGGTTAGAGGTGGGTTATGGCCAATTGGCCAGAAACGAGGAGGATCTCGGTGTTCCACTAAGGAATTTGGACTTTATCAGTGTGTAGGTGTCACCGAGGGTTTTTGAGCAGAGCAGGTGGGCTCTGTGCTCAGATCTAGGCTTAAAGAGATCACATTGCAGAGGATGAGAGAGTAAGGAGAGGGCTTGGAGATTGGGAAACAGGATACTGTTAAAAGGCCCACTATGGGGGATAACAGGGCCCTTTAACTACAGCGATGGGCAGGACCAGCTGCATAATGTCTGGGACCCGGTGCAAAAATAAAATGCAGAATTCCCTGTCCGAAAATTATTCAGAATTTCAAGAGAGTGACAGCAGAGCATTAAACCAAGCATGGGGCCCTGTGTAGCTGTACAAGGGAGACACCCATGAAGCCAGCCTGGCCCCAGGACCAGAAAGGTCAGAAGAGAAATCTGGAAGGCGGAGAGAGTCCTGGGACTTGGTCATCTGTTGGACCTGGAAAGTGAGGGTGGGAGACTTTCCTGCACTGATTGCCAGGCCACCCCACTGCTTACTGGGTACCCCCTTGAGCAGTCCATGATCACCTCTAACCTATTAATCTCTCTGAACTTCATCCCCTCCTTCTTCTGCTGCTGCTCACCCAGACCTGTTCCTGTAGGTTCCCTATCTAAAGGCGTCACCATTCACCCAACCACCCCAGTTAAAAACCTTGGCATCACCCTCTACTGTCTCCCCATCCCATCCCTTCCGGCCATTTACTTCCTAAATGTTTCTCCCATCTGTGTGGCCTCTTCAATCGCCGCTATCACTGCCAAGTTCCGGCAGGCCCTTATCAGCTCAGGCCTGGATTACCCACAAAAGCCTCCTATTTATCTCCCTGACTCCAGTCTGGACCCCTACCCCCACTCTCAAATAAAACATCCATCCTCCACCGTGCTGCCGCGTGAAGTTCCCAAAGGTCACCTGACCAGGTCACGGAGTAAGACCCTTCATCCAGGGCTGCTCCAGCCAAAGGATAAGATCCAAATGCCTTAAATGGCACACAAGACCCTCTGTCACCTGACCCTGTTTGATTTTCTAGTAAATGCCAGAAGTGCCTTAGTCTCCAGCACATACCATGCCAGCATTTTGTTTTGTTTTGTTTTTTCTTTACCTCTAGCAGATCCCTCTGCCTGGAATGCCTTCCACCCTCCCTTTCCGTGGCCTGGCTAACTTCAGTTCATCCTTTGAAACTCCCTTTGACTCTCCTCTGCCCTGGGAGGTCCTCTCCAAGTCCCCATTCCCCACACCGTGGATGCTCTTCCATACTGACTACAGGACCTTAAAGAGGCCTGTGGCTGGGCCGAGCCTTCTCTCTGGGCTGGGGAAAACCAGGGAGAGGAAGTCACGTCACTTTGGTGTCCAGCCCCCAATACAGAGCCTGGCCATGTGGCTGCTCCATGCACGTGTGGCTCTGGGCTGAAATGTCTGGTGGTGACCCTGGAGGAGGAGCAAATTACCGGGAAGGCTGGCATGAATAACCCCAGGGAAAACCCCCACATCACATTTTCCTTGTTGTCCCTGGCAGGGCCAGGACGGCGCCTCTGACTGAATGCAGCTGTGACCCGATAACCAACTATCTGGCGTCTGGTTTGATTGCATTTGATTTCAGAATTTGATTTCTGCTTCCTTCTAAAAACCTCATTCTCCTATGTCTGTGGTAACCAAGAATCTCTCTAGTGGAGGCAGGCTGTTCTCCACGGAGCAGCCCCCACCCGCCTCCTCAGAGCAACAACAAAATGGTTGGTCATGAGCTGGAGGGTAGAGACGTGTTTCCCCCACACCTGCCCCAGCAGCTTGCAGAGCCCCTGGCGCGAAGCTGGCCCTCCAGAATACTTGCTGAATGGGTGAATGCGTCCAGTTCACCAAGATTGGGGACGGGAAGCCTGAAGCTGCTGGGGACCGGTGGGGGCAGACAGCCTGGGATTAGACTTGATCCACAGATAATCCCCCAAATCCAGAAGCCACCTGGACAGCAGCCTGGGACTGAGCTCCATCAACGGATGCATGTTGATGCAGCAGCTGATTCCGTGACAGGATTTTCCAGGGGCCAGAAAACGGCTCCTCATCAAACAACTATTCTAATTATTATTGGAGTGCGACAGAGAAAAGGCCTGTCAATCCTTTAAGGGCAGAATCCATATGGGGAGATTAACAGCTGGCTCTCCTCTCTCCATTTTTATTTTTCAGCACTTTTATTATGGAAATTTTCAAGCAAACAGAAGAGTGGAGAACACAGTATAAGGGACCCCCCCCCCCCGTACCCCCCCATCCCTGAATTTTAACGATTACCAACACAAACCCAATCCCGAGTCATCGGTATAGTCCACCCCTTGTGAAGCAAATCCCAGCTATCATCTCGTGTGCCGCCGTCAAGGCTTGGGTGAAGACCAATGCTCATTTCCGATTCATGTGGGGGCACCGGCCGCGGGCTCCCGTAGCCCTGCCTGGCTCGGTGTCTGGCACAGCCCCCAGCAGGTTCTGAACCTACGTCTCTGAAACTCGAAGCCGGACTGATTATGCGGCGCCGGGCCCTGCCTCCTCCGCTTCCTCCTCTTCCCGCACAGCGTGGGTCACCTCGGCCTCGTAACGCTCCTGACACCCCACCGGCAGCCCCCGGTGATGCGCGAGTGAGTGTCTCCGCGCAATGCCACAGAAAGCAGAGGGAGGCGCCTGTCACTTCCTCTTTCTCCGGCTGACTAACGCCGGGCTCCCGCCCCGCGCCTCCGGCTCCCCGGGGGTGTGGCCACAGCCCGAAGGGGGCGGGGAAATACCCATATTTGGCCTTATATGGGCAGCCACGTCACAGGCCGCACACTCATTCACATAAAACGCCGCGCTGCCGGCGGAATCCCCGGCTTCTGGGGCGGCGAGTGGCCCGGCCGGGTGCCGAGCGTTCGGGGCGGGAAAGAAGAGTTGAGCGGCCGCTCCGGCGCCGGGCTCGGTCGGCCGGCCGCAGCCTCGCGGGCCGCCCTCCCGTGCCTCGCCAGCGGGCACCCTGGCCGTGGGCACCTGCGGGGCGCGCGGCGCGCGACCGCTGGGCGGCGGCGGCATGAAGGTCACGTCGCTCGACGGGCGCCAGCTGCGCAAGATGCTCCGCAAGGAGGCGGCGGCGCGCTGCGTGGTGCTCGACTGCCGGCCCTACCTGGCCTTCGCCGCCTCGAGCGTGCGCGGCTCGCTCAACGTCAACCTCAACTCGGTGGTGCTGCGGCGGGCCCGCGGCGGCGCGGTGTCTGCGCGTTACGTGCTGCCCGACGAGGCGGCGCGCGCGCGGCTGCTGCAGGAGGGCGGCGGCGGCGTGGCAGCCGTGGTCGTGCTCGACCAGGGCAGCCGCCACTGGCAGAAGCTGCGCGAGGAGAGCGCCGCGCGGGTCGTGCTCACCTCGCTGCTCGCTTGCCTGCCCGCCGGCCCGCGGGTCTACTTCCTCAAAGGTGAGCGCATCGGGGCCGCCGATTCCCTGTCACCAACCACCAATCTGCCACCGCGCCGGAGAGTCCGGGGCTCTGGGGGTCCCCTCCTTGTGCGGGGCGCCCCCTCCTTGTGCGGGGCGTCGTCTTCGACCTCGGACCCGGTAGTCTCCACTTGCCGGAGCCTCCACGCTGGGGCTTGACGTGCGCTGGGGAGGGCACCGCCACTGTCAGCGCTCAGAGCTTCCCCCTCCCCACTCGAGTTCCTCGAAAGCTCCCGGCGGCAGGTCCGCCGGGGTGGGTGCGGTTGGCTACGCTGCCGGGGGCGCCCCTTCTCGGCGGCAGGGGCCGTCGGCCAGGACTGGCGCGGGTCTCCGCTTCCCCGCGCCGGCTTAGCCGCCCTCTCTGGGGCCTGGGCTCTGAGTCTTTCTGATAGACAGATCTGGCGGGATCAGCAGGTCGCCACCCCCCCGGAGCGTGGCGCCGCGGTGTCCCCTTTCCTCCCGCCTGGAAAATAAGCGTACGTTAGGTTGTCTTCACCGACCCCTCTTGCCTTTTTGACCCTGGCGAGTCCCTCCCCTTCCTTTCCATTTTATTTTATTTTACTGCTTTTTATTGTTTTCCTCCGGCCTTCCTTTCTCCCCTCCCAGACCTTTCTCTAGCTCAATTTGGAGCTGACAGCCTTCCCACCCTTTTCACCCCTTCGCTCTACCGCCCGGAGAAAACCCCCGCAGGGCTGGCCTCCTGCTGTCTCCCCGGGGTGAGGGGCGGCTGGCTGTCGTGCCAGGACTCCGGAGAGGTGCAGCCAGGACTCAGGACCTTAGTGGTGGAGGGGATTCCGTCGCCTTTGGTTTGAGATGCCCCAGAAGCTGCCCCACCAGTCAGCCCATTACACCTGCTGGAGAAAGGACTTGGACTTCCTGGTGGTGTGGTGGGTGACTGACAAACTACAGAGCAATGATTCTTGGGCCAACTCCTATGACTTTTCCCGCCTTGTATTTGAATCCTTTGTAACCTCGAATGTATGAAAGACCTAGCCCACAGTGCAGAGATGAGGCTTCAGCCCAAGCTGTGCCCCAAGGCCCTGCCAACCCTGTTGCAGATGCCTTGAGATACAACAGTGATGTGGTTCAGAACTCAGGGGCAGTGAATGGAGAGTGAGGGCCTTGTTTTAAAACCATGCAATTTGGGGAATTTCACACAGTCCAGGCCAGGAGATCACATGGGCAGCCGCCCCCCCCCCCCCCCGCCCCCGCCCCCGCCCCCGTATTAGCACCTCTTGTAAACTGTCCCTGGTTGATTCCTCTTAGGGAGGAGACAGGCAGAAGATGCTCTTCCTTGTCCATCATCCTCAGCCCTCAGGGGATGGAGGGATGCCCTCCAAGCTCTGCAGAAGTTTCACACTTAGCCCCGGATTTTTTTTCTCTTCCTGATGTGGTTTTTGTCTCCTGTTCTTAGCAATGAATACAGGAAAAGCTACCGCCTCCCCAAGTATCATGAAAGATATGTTCCAGGAAACTCCTCCTGGTACTACCTGGGCTCCCCACCCCTCTTCAGCACTGGGTGGGAGGAGGGGGGTCATGCTGACGGTTTAGAAGTTACTGCCACAGGAAGTAAGCAGCTCACATCTCCGGAAAATTCATGTTTAAAAAAATTTTTTTTTTTTTTTAATGAGAGTAACATACACAAGTAAAAATTTTTAAAGCACAAAGGCTCTACAATGAAAAGTGGGTTTTCTGCACCCCCTAGAACCTACTTACACTCTCCGGAGACAGCCACCCACTATTTCTCTTGTTCGTCTTTAGACAAGTTAATTTGCCATGAGTATCTTTAAAACATAGAATGGTTTTGTATAGTTTCTATTCATGCCTCTTTCACTTAACTCGATCTTGGGATATTTGTTCATATCAGAGCATACATGTCCACTTTACTTTTTAAAAAATTTTTTTAGGGGCGCCTGGGTGGCGCAGTCGGTTAAGCGTCCGACTTCAGCCAGGTCACGATCTCGCGGTCCGTGAGTTCGAGCCCCGCGTCAGGCTCTGGGCTGATGGCTCAGAGCCTGGAGCCTGTTTCCGATTCTGTGTCTCCCTCTCTCTCTGCTCCTCCCCCGTTCATGCTCTGTCTCTCTCTGTCCCAAAATAAATAAACGTTGAAAAAAAAATTTTTTTTTAAAAAAAAATTTTTTTTAATGTTTTTATTTTGAGAGACAGAGCACAAGTGGGGCAGGGGCAGAGAGAGAGGGAGACACAGGATCTGAAGCAGGCTTCAGGCTCTGAGCTGTCAGCACAGAGTCCGATTTGGGGCCCAAACCTACGAACCATGAGATCATGACCTGAGCCAAAGTTGGACATTTAACCAACTGAGCCACCCAGGAGCCCCAATTTTACTTTTTAAACAAATCCCCTGGTGGCAGCTGGCTGATTACTTTTCAGCCTCACTATTTGAGGCAGTGTGGTAAAATAGATCTTTGTCCAGATGCTTTGCATGTGCACTATCTTTCAGTAAAATTGCCGGGTTGATATTGTGTGTGTTTTAATTTTCAGTGTAAGTTGCTTGATACTTACCGTTATAACATTACTAAAATCTTAAGTTGTTGCCAAAGAAATTTTTTTTTCCTTATCTAACTCATGTCCAGATGTGAGTTCAGGTTTTATTTATTTATTTTTTTAAGCTTATTTATCTTGAGAGAGAGTGCACACAAATGGGGGAATGGCAGAGAGAGAGGGTGAGAGAGAGAATCCCAAACAGGCTCCATGCTGTCAGTGCAGAGTTGGATGTGGGGCTCCAGCTCACAAACTGTGAGATCATGACCTGAACCAAACTCAGGAGCTGGACACTTAACTGACTGAGCCACTCAGGCATGCCTGAATTCAGGTTTTAATCTAGTGGCGTTTCAGATCTTGGGAGCAATGCCTTTTACGATTCCCTTAATCCTCCTCTCATCCCCCCCCAAAAAAAAACCCCCCGCTAAAATGAGGTGATGACCTAATGGCATTGTCAGTGTGTATTTATAAGCAGTGTGCATGCACCTTCTCTGCTCCCCTGGTAATGCAGTGGTGATCAAAAGCAGAATCACTCTGAAGAGGGTTGAGGCAGCCAAAAGAATTGTCTCGGCTCTTGCAACTCAAGTGAGGCACCAGAGAAGAATGTTCTGTCTCTCCATGCCTCTGAAAGGAGTGGGTGAAAGACAGAGACCCTCTAATCTGAAGGACTCCTGACCCCAGCTTGAAGAGACAGGACGCTGTTTATCTGGCCCTCAGAGCTACGCTGAGAATCTGTGTTGCTTGCCTTATTTTGTCAGTGGGCAGGCAGGACCCAACCCACACCCGCACCTCCTGTCTGTCCTCCTAACAGCCAACTCTTAAGTGCGCTATTTACAGACAAGAGATGGGGTGGCCTGAAGGCTTGCTTCTCTTTCCCAAGCCTCATTCTTGGGAAAGCTTGGGAACGCCTGGGCCACTCTTACTCCAGATTCCTGTTCCGTATCACTCAGTTTGTCTCCTGGAACCCAAAATGTTGGAGGCCCAGGCACAGGAAGTGATTTACTAGCTAGGGACACCTCTTCCAGCGAAGCTGTGTGTCTGTGTGTCCGTGTAAGTCTGACATTCTTTCTGCCTCCTAGGAGGGCAAGGGCCTAGGGGCTACGGTTGGGAGGAAGGGGAAACTAAACCACAAACACTGCCACCTTCCACCTCCATTGCTCTCTGGCGTGGTCTTTTGTCCTGACTGACCTAGAGGTCCAGAAGCTCATCTGGGGAGGCCCAATGGGCTTTTTGTTAAAGTGACCACAGAGGAGATTTGAGTGTACTCACTGGGGGCGGGGGCAGTTCCAGCAAGCTGGGAGGAAGCAGTAATGGCAAGATGACTCATTCTAGGAATTGGCTGCAGCTTCTGGGAGGGAGCTGGAGACCGCCATGGTATCCATTAACCATTTGTCTACTGCAGGGGGTTAGAACCACCACATGCTTCACTGTGGGGCTGTAATAACACCAAGAGACAGAAGAAAGAGGGGATTTTGTAGAAAATACATGGCCTCTACAATGTGTATCTAATTGATGATTTGACCCCAAGTGAATTTTCTGGGTCAGAAAAAAATTAGAAGCAGGTTTTCTGGAGGCTCTTGGAAGGGCCTTAAGTCCTCTTGGATTGGGAGCAAGGATGTCCCCAAGTAAAGCTGGCCTATTCATTGAGGCTTCTGAGGCCAGTTTTTTATTTGGTTCTTTCCCACTGAGTGCTGGGCCTTAGACTTTTTTTTTTTTTTTTTTGCATTAAAAAAATTTTTTTTATGAATATAGTTTGTTGTCAAATTGGCTTACATACAACACCCAGGGCCCGTCCCAACAAGTGCCCTCCTCAATGCCCATCACCCATTTTCCCCTCTCCCCCAATCCCCCATCCACCCTCAGTTTGTTCTCTGTATTTAATAGCTGAGACTTCTTTGTATACCCAAGTTTCTATGACTTGGTCACAGGTAGGTTTTACCTTAAGTGACCCATCTGGAGAAGTTTATCATTTGAGGATATGTAGTCGTGGAGAAAGGTCAGGGAGGTGAGGTGATCTTCAAGGGGAGAGAGACAGTTCTTACTTACTGGGACTGAGAATTAAGTTCCAAAGGCCTTGGGTCTCCAGTTTGGTTTGGAAGTTAATTAACTAGATTGATTACTCAAAATCGGACCTATAGAGAGGATTGTCAGCAGTGTTCTGAGCACTTTGGGAGTGCGAAAGGGCAGGGTTGTTTTATTGCACTGAGTTTAAACCTCATATTGGCCCCCATTCCCTTATGAATAGAGAGGGTTCCGTCTATAATCCAGTTCAGAGCTAATGGGCTAGGGATGAAGCAAACCAATTTAGGAGTCTCTTCTTGCAAATGAATGAAATTCTGTATAATCACACCTGCATTTTAGACAAACAAGTGAAAATAGCTTTTGTTTTCTGGAGGGATTTGGTTAATATTTGCCAGATGTCGGATACATTTCCTTTCACAGTTTAAGCTGCTTCTGATAGACGCAAAAAGTTAATCATTGCCTCTCTGAACTGTAGCTTGTTAGAAGAGAGGGGAAAAAAGTGTGTGTGTGTGTGTGTGTGTGTGTGTGTGTGTGTGTGTCGGGGGGGGGGCGGGAGGAGGGGGGTGTAGCCCATTTCTATTCCAAAGCTATTAGTTGGCTTGGTTCAATTTTTCTGTAAGACCGGAATCTGTGTTAGCATAATATTCTTGACTCTTCCACACTTGGGGTATTGACTAATTGGGGGCATTTTCTGAAAGCCTGAGAAATCAATGCTTAACATCTCTCTTCCTTTTTCGTTTTCCTTGCAGGAGGATATGACAACTTCTACTCGGAATATCCTGAGTGTTGCGTGGATGTACAACCCATTTCACAAGAGAAGGTTGAAACCGAGAAAGCCCTCATGAACCAGTGTGGGAAACCAGTGCTCAGCATCAGCTACAGGCCGGCTTATGACCAGGTACGTGGTGTGGTCTTGGCTGCTGACTCTGTTCCTTCCTCGGCACCCCAGCTCTTCCTCTCCCCGCTCAGCAGCACCGGTTCGTTCTTTTGTGGATCAGGGTTTTGGGCAGAGCCCTCGAGCTTCAGAGAGCTGTTACTTGCCAACTTGAGTTTCCATCCAAGAGCCCATCCAAATGGGCTTCTTTCCAGCAAACAAGCTGACAAGAGCAAACGAGCCACAGGATGCTTGACAGCTTCTGGAGAAAGGGGGAAGTGAAAGATACATTATTATTAGCTGGCCTAGGAAGTGCAGAGAAGCTTCAAAATATCGGTTTAGGTTTCCCTGAAGGTGTTTCAGAGCCGACTTTCAGGCTTCCTGTGTTGATCTTTCCTGATCTTTTCCTGAATTGTTCATGCTCTGCAGTTTCTACAAACCAGCCTAGTACCTGTCAAAGTGTGTCTTGTTATTTTTAACTGAAATGGGGCTGGGGGGGAGGTTGAGGGAGGGTCGTGGAGAAACAACCCTTGGGATGGCTAAGCAGTCTCTAAGGGTTTCTGGTGCTTACAATTCCATAAATTAAGAAACCAGAGCAGATCAAGAGATATTATAGAGGATTTCATGCTCATACAAATGGGGGGGGGCGGTTTCCTTCAAAGAATTTATACCTTCTGACAACTCACTAAAGGATGAAAATGTGGAAGGCTCAGTCAGGGGTTACCTACAATGTTGGAGGATGGGCAAAAGGTGGGCAAGGTCCCAAATCTGGCAGAAACCATAGATCAAAGCCCACCTTCCCATTTTACAGAGGGAAAAAACTTGTCTCACAGCTGGTGAAATGATCTATCTGCAAAGAATCCTGGCAACAGTAGGCCCAGACCTCCTCCCTTCTCTCAACTCTGGTTCTTTGCAAGACCTTGTTCTGTTTTCTACATGCCTTCTTTTAGAAAGGGGCCATCCTAGCCACCTGACCTGGTAGGAGGAGCTTCTCCAGGCTTTCCCACAAAATAAGAATATATCCAGATCATAAAAAGGAAGACGTCTGACTGTTGTTTAAAGTGCCAGCTGCCTAGCATGAGCAGAGCTTTGCCCCTGCGAATAAACTTCCCAGTAAAGCCAAGTGACTTCCCTTGAATGGGATCCTGGGAGCCCATTAGCTTGGCAAGGTGCCACGGTTATTATTTTGTTTTTCTTTATTGAAAATACAGCGTATGATGAACCCTCAAGCTTTCAAGCCATGGGCATGCGGCTTAGCTGGATTCCTATTTTTGTTTGTTAGGGTGGTGTTTTCCCCTCACTTCTCAGAAAGTGAAAGAGAAACAAGAATTGGCAGGATATCATGAAAGCACAACAGACCTTTGGCCGAGAGGACTGGGGAGGCCCTGATGTGTCTCCAGGGTTCATCTGGGGAACCCCCTCGTGCTATTTCTTAGAAGCGCTTCTGCGTTGAGAGAAGCCAAGCCAAGGTCGTGTTAACCTTTGGGGTTTCTTCCTCTTGAGTCTAAACAGGATTCAGAAAAGCAAAGAAACGTGGTTTCAGGAGTGTGTTGATCTAGGCTATATAAGTAACTGGATGAGATCCCAGGCCCGGTTTGTCAGTGTTTTCCAAGGCACTAAAAGGAGAGAGAGAGATCTATGTAGGTGTGTATAAAGTATTAAGTCCGGGGCCAGCTATTGTAGGTGCTAATAAAATAACTAGTTGTTACTTTTACTATCCTTTGTAAAATCGTCCATAACTTTCTTCTGATTAGCCAAACTGACCTTTGCCCAAACACTTGATTTCTCTGGAAAGAAAAAGCACACACTGCATGATGGGTAATTTGAGAATTGCCTGCTGCTGTCCTTCATCCTATGCCTCTTTCCCTACTGTGGATCTGGCTGAGTTTCCATTCGACTTTATTCCAGGACAGGAAGTGGAAACACAGGAAGCAGATGGATGATATGGGAGAGGCTCCCAAAGACGCAGCCACTGTCCCCCCTCAAGCACAGTGTTTCCCTCTAAATCGGGGAGGGGGGGCTCCCATTGTTCCAGTTTTGACTGGCTTGTCTTGCCACCCTGGAGATGCTAAGACTGCCACAGTCTAGCTGTTCCTTTTAACTTTGCCTCAGGGGAGATGGTCTCTGGTTCTAACTGGGATCCTCCTTAACGGGAATCCTGGTGTGTGGGTGGCCTTCCAAAAGGCTGATGTAAGCATCTTTCACGAACCCTCAGCGCTACCTGACAAAGATCAGGTGTGGGAGAAGCCCCTCTGCACATGGCTTAACAGCTTTTCTTTAAGGATCCTGGGTAAACAGTGGTTGTTTTCACTTCTAAGAAGCATCCTTTTGGGGGGCACATTTTAACATCGCTAAAACCACATGCACCTTAGGATCAGTGTCCTAGGTTTCATAAGATACACTATAAAATATCAGGACTGTAAAGCAGGGTTCTCATCTTGTTGAGTTTTATCTGCTTCCCTGAGAGAAAAAGCAGGGCTTGCCCCAAGGTTAAAAGGCTTGCCCTGGTTCTGTCAGGGCAGCTAGAACTTGGGACATTAGCCTCTCGATTCTTCCCATTACACATAGCTTCTCATCCCCATCAGCACGGGGAAGCTGCTAGCATTTCCTGCCTCCTCAATCAATATGTGTAAGAAAACGAAAATCTTCGCTGTGTGGGCTTTGCCGTCACTGAGTCACAAGGTAGCAATGTAGGGTAGAGAGTTGGCCAGGGTGGTGGCTCCACCCACACTCCTGGTTGAACTACCCTGGCTCTGAACTCTCTACCTGGAAACCAGAAAGGGAACCTCCCACCCTCCAACAAGTAGGTCAGACTTGTTTTGTTTCCTCTCCTAAATGAGCAAGCTAATCCGATATTCCCTGGCTATCCTTTGCCCCTGCTTCCAGGGCGGCCCAGTTGAAATCCTCCCTTTCCTCTACCTTGGAAGTGCCTACCATGCATCCAAGTGCGAGCTCCTCGCCAACCTGCACATCACGGCCCTGCTGAATGTCTCACGGCGGATTTCCGAGTCCTGCACGACCCACCTACACTACAAATGGATCCCCGTGGAAGACAGCCACACAGCTGACATTAGCTCCCACTTTCAAGAAGCAATAGACTTCATTGGTAGGTTCAGTCATTCGCCCTCCGTTATTTGGGGAGCTGCCTAGGGCACCTGTTCTGGTTCTGATGTACTGATGGAGGCTACCTTTGCCGAGAAGAAAAACAAGCGTCTTGTCTGTGCAACCACCAGGAGTTGGAGCCGGGAAGGTTTGCAGCCACCAAAGACACAGAGGGGAGGATTCGAGTTGCTATTAATAGGAGCTTTAATTTGCAAGATAAATGAATTAATATCATTTTATGGCAGTACTCACTGCCACTCGTGTTATTTTTTTCAAGCTGGGTGGGATGCGGTGTGTCCGTGCGTAATGCCCCACGCCAGGGAAGCAAGGGAAGGAAAGAACCATCCCAACTGTGCTCCTACGTAGGTTGGGGTATTTTTAAAAAGCAAACAGAAGGATTGAGAGAGCACTGCTTAACACGCTGAGCCCCGAGGGCCCTGGCAGCTTTTCATGGTTTTTGGCAGACTGCTTTAGGGGCAATTTGTTTTGCATTTTCAGCTAATTTTGGATTAAAGATAGCATTTGATCAAGCTTCATGCTTTGCGCACAGAAAAGTTGTCATCTTTTGTACGTTGTGTTAGGCAGTTATCATTTCCTCCCCTGTGCAGGCCTGGAAGCCTCCGGCCCCTCTGCCCGGAGAGGGCTTTGGGCCCTGGGCCCCCACCTCTTCAGCATAACCTTGATTTTTCTCTCATTTGACATCTTCCCTTTCCCCCATCCCTCTTCCTTGGCTGCAAGGCTGACTTTTTGCTGTCTCAGACTTGCAAACACCACTCCCCAACCTTGTGGTTTTGCCTTCTTTCCCAGAGTCCTTCTTTCCCTTGAATATGCATAGCTGTTGAAGCTGAGATGTGATTTTCCTTATCTTGTTTGGAGGGCTTTTGGAGGGGGAAAGGCAGATGTTGGCCACATCAATAACTACTTAGTGCGGGTAGCAATTGAAGCCCCCCCACCCTCCACTCCGCCTAGCTTTGGCCACCTGGTGGGCCCAGTGCTCATCGCACATGGTTTCTCCTCTACAGGAAACCCACTGGAAAACTCACCAGAGGCCAAAAAGACCATGTCCTGGTCCCCTGAGCCTCTGGGCTGAGATGATTCCTTTGGCTCTCTGAGAGGCAGCCCAAATGATGGGTTGCGAGTGGGAAACCCTTGACTTTGTCTCCCTGACCCTGGGAATGCCTTGCCCTTCTCTGCCAGTTATTTAATTACCTAGATAGCTCCTCGGTGAGGTCATGAAACCCGCCCCCGTCCATTTCTCAGAACCCTCCTTCCCCATCCTGTGTGTTGTGTACATAACCGCACAAACCGACAACATTTTGAAAGCACAGGATGCTTTTCCCCAGACTTCTTGCCCTCCTGGTAAAAGGAGGGACTGAGGCCATACCCTGTGTTGACCTCCTTCCCAGGGGAAGGCCCTGGGAAGGTCACATGGAACACCGGCCCTGAGGGGTAGAGCGGAAGCAACACGCTCTAAGCCCTTTGTTTTCTTGGATACAGCACTGGTCAACTAAAAGCTAGCCTACAAGGAGCAAAAGAAAATCAGGAGCCATGACCCTGCAATCCTAGGGGTTGGGGTCCCCTTTGAACTAACTTTCCAGGGGCTTTATTTCTTTTGAGTCAGACTAAATTGGGGGTACCTCCAATGAGCTACACTGAGCGTGTCCTTTGGGATTTCCGTTCTGCTGGGGAAACTCCAGGGTTCCTCCCTGCCTCCTCAGGAACTTGATGTTTTAGATCTTGCGGATTCATTTACAAACGTCTCCAACTTGAGGAGGGAGGCGGGTAAGGGAGCTGACTTGATTTTCCCTTCGAAACCTTCAGTGTTTTTGTGTACTGTGGCCTCACATAGTGCTAGGTACATCATCGAACTTCCCGGGTCGTAATGTAATCATTTCCTCATTAGCGAGAGAGGGAATTGGAACGGCTGTTTTTCGTGGGTTTTAATTGGTGTGTGTATGTGTGCAACCTTTTGCCCCTCATTTTTAACTATTGTAGTTCTTTGGGGGAGAGGAGTGGAACAGGAAAGGAGGGCACCCCCTAGTCATATTGAGCTAAAAGAATGCTGACTGATGGTGGTAGCTTGATGGCAGTGACTCCCATTGTTGTGCAAGATGGAGTTTGCGAAAGCCATTTATATCCTCCGGTCTAGTAAGCGTCACTTAGCCAGGGCTATAATTAGTGGCTGTGCACTACTTATTGTATGTTTGGTGGTGGGAACCCTGGGAGCTGAGCCAAGCATCCCTCCCCTGGCACAGCCAGAGAGGGTGCCCAGCGAGGCTGACAAGCCTCTAGCAGGAGAGGACTGCTGGGTCATCACCATAAGACTCAGATCCTGAGAGACAGGAATTGCATTTCCAAGTCAGTCTTTGTACCTGGGACCCTCTCAGGGAAATGTGCCTACCCAATAAATTTGCACGCAATGTCAAGGATTTCCCAATGCCCTCTCGAAACCCATCCACGGGACCTGAGTTAAGATGGCATCTCCAGGAAGGGATGTGAGACTGCTGGACTCCAGGTCTGGCCTGCTCAGGGGCAGAATCTATGCAAGTATCCTGGCGAACAAGGAGGCACCTCTAAGGATAGAAAGGTCCTAAGTGGGGATAGACCTTGGTGGGACCCCAAAAGCTCCGTCCTTGCCAAGGGGCATCAGAGACTGTGTAGGAACCGCAGCTGTCAAACAGACGTGATGTTTTGATAACCAGGTCACTTTTGTGTTTAATGCTTGTATCTTGGCATTGCCTTTTGGGTTCCAGTCCCAACTCATCCTCACTGTCTTTTCTTCCTTCCAGACTGTGTCCGGGAAAAGGGAGGCAAGGTCCTGGTCCACTGTGAGGCTGGGATCTCCCGTTCGCCCACCATCTGCATGGCTTACCTCATGAAAACCAAGCAGTTCCGCCTGAAGGATGCCTTCGATTACATCAAGCAGCGGAGGAGTGTGGTCTCGCCCAACTTCGGCTTCATGGGCCAGCTCCTGCAGTATGAGTCTGAGATCCTGCCTTCCACGCCACAGGCTCCCTCCTGCCAAGGGGAGGCAGCCAGCTCTTCATTCATAGCCCATTTGCAGACATTGAGCCCTGACGTGCAAGGTTCCTACTGCACATTCCCTACCTCGGTGCTGGTGCCAGTGCCCACCCACTCGACAGTCTCAGAGCTCAGCAGGAGCCCTGTGGCCACGGCCACATCCTGCTGAAACCGGGATGGGGAAACAGCCCAGTCCCAAGAACAACTGTGATTCTGCTTTCTAAACTCGTGGACATTTCATACCCGTGCAATACCGAAGACCTCACTCTGTCCCACTGCCCCACTGGGAGAGTGAGCACCAGGCTTGCAAAGGAACTTCACACTGACATCGGGGATAGGTTTTCGGGACCGAAGGAAGGCCAAGCCATCATGAGAGCACAGCGCGTGCCAACTACTGTACTTCCAGACCCCGTGCCCTCTCAGGACCGCCCAGTCCCTGCCCCTCCAAGTTTGCCTTCTCATTTCAAGCGTAAGGCAATAAATCCCTGCAGCAGCATGGGAGAAAGCAGTTGCTAGACCGGGAGAAAAGGCAGTTACGAAGCCAATTCGTTTTGAAGGAAGCACAATTTCCACCTTACTTTTTTAACTTTGGCAGTCTCAGTATCTGTCTCTGTTGCTTCAGGGCATAAGCTGATCACCACCCAGTCGGGAAAGTAACCCTGCAGGGTTTGGAGGGACACGATCTGTGTGCTGCTTTAAACCCTCAGATGTTTTTGAGGCTCCCTCTTGGGGTCAGTAGAGACAGGCGGTTGAAGTAGGGAGACACTGACCTATCTGGGTGTCCTCTCCACCGTGGGTTCTTCCCTGACTTCGGACTTCGCATGATTCTTACTCATACTTGAACCTTTCTCATTGCACCTCTCCTCAAAGCAACTCTTCTTCAGACCTTAGACCAAAAATCACCCCTTCGAGGTGGTAGCAGTGGGTGCCAAGGGAAATAGGGCACCCGCTGTCTGGGTCAGTGGCATTGAAATGGTCGTTTTCCCCAGTTTGCCGTCCTTCGTGTGTGTGTGCTTGTCTCGTCTCCGGTGACACACGTCTTCATCCCTGCCCCTGGGGGTTGTCTTCAAGCTGTGGACTTCTGGGGTTTACAGATTTTGTAATGTGGTACTTCGTTTTTGTCCGTAGGTTCTTTCTCCAGGGGAAAAGGCAATAATTTCCTAAAATCCATGTGAATGTGAAGAAAAGCAGTATGTTACTGGTTGTTGTTGTTGTTGTTATTGTCTTTTTATAGTGCAAAATAAAAAGAGTAAAAAGAAAAAAAAAAAACACTTGTTCGTCGTTGGTGAGTTGGGGTAAGGTAGGAATACATTTAGGTGGGGACCCAGCCTGTCTCCCTGGATCCAAACGAATGCTATTTCCAAAGGAGCACCAGGGCAGTGGTGATGCATGTGCTGCTGGAGGCGTGAGGCTGTGCGTCCGCTCATGAGCTGGTGATCTTAACGATACAGAATGTTGCCTTCCGACCGAGAAGCTTCCCTGAGCTCACTTGCAAGTCCTTAGGTGAAAGCCACATGGAGAGGAGGTCAGAGCATTCATCCACTCAGGGCTCTTCACTCCCCTGAGTCCAGGCAAAGACTTCGCCTTGAACTTCAGATGCTTCATCAATGAAATGAGCGAACTGCGCTAGATGATCCTGAAGGTCCCTTAAAGCTCAAGGGCCCTTGGTTGCAGCAAACCAAGGCCAAGCTGAGGGCCAAGCTTGTGGTCAGCTTCCTTGTGTCTGGTACATGGGAGACACTCAGAAAAGGTTGAAATAATGGCCAAGTGAATTAGGTGACTGTTCACCATAAGTGCCTACTCCCCTTTTTTACTCTTAGAACTAAATCTTCCAGATAATTCCTTCAATGAGTAGGTTTACAGCCAAGGCTGGATTGCCTTGCCTGCTGAGTTATTTCCTCTGTCGGTGGAGGAAGGAAGGAGCAATAGTGACTTCTCTCCACACCTGAGAAGGCTTCTGCCCCAGCCTAACTCTTCGGGCCTGTTTCCTAGCCAGCACCTGAGATAGAAATTCCCCTGGTACCTAGTGGGAGTTCTTCGGGCCCTCAGGGGCCCAAAGAGGCCACCAGCTCCCCCCTCAGGCACCATGTCAACAAATAGCGAGATGGCAGCCTAGCCCGGGGTAGCCCAGCTCTTTGTAAACATCTCAGTTCAAAGGCTTTGCTTGAGGCCTTGCTCTCCACAAGCCTTTCCTTTTCCAGACTCCCCCTCCACAGATTCCTTGGAAAGTCCTCAGGTAGGAATGCCACCCAGACTAGAGAGACTGCATTTCTTTCCTTCACTCCATGCCCCTCATCTGCAGAATCCAAGCACGGTTTCCACACAAAGAAAGCAGAGTGAAGAACATTGGACAGGGAAGGGGGGGGGGGGGCCCTGGCTCTCACCCCGCCCCTAACTCCAGCGCTGTGGAGCTAATCTCCAACAATCTCGCTGGACCAAACTTGTCCAGGGCTTGGTCTAGTTGATGCCTGAGTTCCTTCCCAGGCTTCAAATCCCTGACGTTCTGCTCAGCCTTGGAACGTGACCCAGAAGCCTGCCCATTGTGCGGGCCTGTCAAGGTGCTGAGTCGCTGAGGGGCCTCAGGCAGGGAGCGCAGGGGGCCGGGAAGCTGGGTGCAGGCTAGGGTGGTGCGCTAAGCTGCATCGAACTTGCTGACATTTGCTGTATTGCACTAAAGTCTTTCTCTGAAGGGTGAGTAAGTCCTCTATATCAGGCATGTGAGGATTGCGCCTAAGCTAATGAGTCACCGGAGGGTAAGCCAAGTGAAGCCCCACAGCTGGGGATGGCTTTGGACTCTCACTCCCTTAATAATCTCATTAATTACACCTCCATTTGTGTCAAAACCAACTTCACACTGGTTTCCAGGGCCAGGTGGGGAATTAACGCTGTTGGTGCCCGGTTCCTTCATCCCCAGAGTTTGAAGAAACACCCCTCTTGGTCTCTAGCAATGGTCCAGGTAGAGATGTGTCTGGGAGGATAGAGACGTTAGTTCTCCCCTATTCTGTTCCCCAGCTGGGTCTGTGGGTAAGCCTCCTGAGTCCACTCTGGCTCCTGAGCTGGGCCTGATGGGGGCAGAAAACGTGTGAGCAGTCGCACACCAGTGCGCTGGCAGAAGCCCCGTGTCCCCACGGGTCTCCTTTGTGTGGCGACCCCGGGGAACATGCTGCCCAGGTTTCAATACCCTCAAAGGCTTTATCTCTCTGAATTGCGGTGGTTTATCTTCGGAACACCGTAAATGAGCCCATCACCGCCCCGTTTCCCACCTTGCTTAGGCCACTAGGTGGCTCAGAACAAAATGTTTAGCTCACTTCTTGACAACTATACAATTGTCTACAACAACTTTATGGCGTGCCTTTTGGGTATTGCCTCCACCCTCTTTCCTGGAAATAAAAATTTCCCAACTTTCTTTTTCTTTTACTTCCATTTCCACAGTGGCTTAACAAGCAAACAAAAACAACTGCTGGGTAGGAAAGATTAAACATCCCACGATGCATTTACAGAATGAGGTGGTCAGTTGATACGTGTGAAGAGAAGCCTGGGTATCTCCAGGGCTCTGCTACCATCTCCTCTGAGGATTCATCCATGGGACTGGGATCCCTTGCCTTTTCAGTAACCCTGCCCAGTTCTGTACTCTTTCTGGAATCAGTCCTGTCCAGAACCCAAGCCCGATGGCTAGGCCCCTCATCCCTTGTCTCTGCCTCTCTGGCACTGCCCTCCACTTTAGCCCTGTATGCTGCTGCTGGTAACTTCTTATGGGAAGAACCCTGGAACAGATGGAGGGATTGCTCAAAGCCGCAGTACAGCCCCTCCTGACCTCCTCACACCGGAGGTGAGGGATGTGACTCCAAGCCTAGATAACCATCATTGCTCCATCCACTTAACACTGAGCACCTGCTAGAACCTGGGATTCAGCGGAGGAACGAGAGCCGAGCGGCCCCACCCTCATGGAGTTCACGAGTACTAACGACTTTCACTGGACTTTCTGTCCCAGACTGGAGCTGGCCTCTGAAGTTGGACCGATGTCTCCGGCCCCACACGATCCCCTTGCCCAGCTCCCCTCTTCTGGGGTCCAGCTTTATCTTCTCCCATCTGGTCCCAGCATACTCCATGCCCAAGCTCCCTGGATATGGCATCCTGTACACCTGGCTGTGTTGACCCGTGCTAATAACGGAGCCCTGCCTCGGTGCATCCCATAGTTTCTCTTGTATTGTTTAACTTGTTTTGAACACTGCATTCGTCTTGGCCCCACCTCCACCCTCACTGGAGTAAAAAAAAGAAGAGAGTTTTTAAATTAACATATATTTAAATATTTAAATATGGGGGTGCCTGGGTGGCTTAGTTGGTTAAGCGTCTGACTCTTCAGATGGCTCAGGTCATGATCTCAGGGTTTCGTGAGTTTGAGCCCCGCGTGGGCTCTGCACTGACATCACAGAGCCTGCTTGAGATTCTCCCTCTTTCTCTGCTCCTCCCCCACTTGCACTCTCTGTCTGTCTCAAGATAAATAAATAAACTTTGGAAAAAAAAAAAAGAAGAAGAAGAATAGAGTTCCTATTGAGCCCTAGTCCTTTCTCAGTGATTTGGCTAATAGCAGAGGTATGTAGTAAGCCCCTACTGTGCACCACAAACCAAGCGAGGCGGGCACACAGGCATCATCAAATTTAATCCTCACTGCAGCTCTGGACAAATGTTTTTTGTTATCTCCATTTCCAGATGCACAAACTGAGCCTCAGGTATTAGGTCACACAGCTAATAAAAGGTAGAGCGAAGATGAAGTTACTTCACTGCTCTTGTACCCCTCTGTGCACCTGGAATATGCAGGAGATGCTTTTATCCATTGGGCTTTTGTTTGCAAGGAAGGGTCCCCTCGGGCCACATTAAGGAAAAGTGTTTGTGGATAGAGGTAAATAGCATCTACTTGCTCTTGACACACTGGCTTTCTGACGGTCACTAAACATGCCACATTCCCTCCTGCCTCAGGACCTTTACACATGCTGTTCGCCCTTCCTGGAACACATTTCTCCCCTAAATTCACCCTTCAACTAAATAACTCCCACTGGTCTTCATGTCTCAGCTCAATGTTCTCCTTTCCAGGGAGGGTCTCTCAGGCTCCCAGACTAGGTCAGATGTCTCTGTTCATGTCTCCTGGCTCCCTATCTATATTTTTTCTTCATATTTCACCAAAGTTTAAAAATTATTCATTTATCTGTGATTATTCTATTAATGGCTCTCTTCTCCAGACTAGAAGCACCGGGAGAGCAAAGATTATCTTTCATTTCAAGAGGGACCCAGCAAGGGCCTGATTTATAGTGGGTATTCAGTAAGTACTGGTTGAATGAAGCGGTGAATAAACAGCAAACCGGGAAGGAAAAGCCCTTAGAACCCGAAGCTGGGCTCTCCATTTCCCTCAAAGGCTGTGCTATCCTCTACACATAAGCTCCTTGACCCCATGCCATTTGCCAAATCCTCCCCAGACCTAGAGGAAACAAGTTTCCTAGATTCAATGACTGCTACCCTATTGGTCAGAGTTTATGTCACCACATCACCCCAGTGGTCACCGCTCAGTTACTCTAGGCTCAGGTGTCCATCCTGGGACCAATCAGTTTCCTCTACATTCAGAAACCTGTCTAGACCAGACTCCCTGAGTTGGGCTGTAGGTAGGGCAGTTTCTGCTAGAAGGGGCAGGGATCCTGCCATGCACTTGGCTAACTTGCCATGTAAAGTACTCAATTAATGCCAGTAGACTGAGTATTGGATAAGAAGACTGCCATATAGCTTGGGCACAATGAAACTCAACCCTACCGGTCTTGTCTGACTGCCAGTGAGCACCCCAAGGTGATCAATTATGATACCTAAATTTTATACTATGGTAGTATTTATTTATAATGGTAAATCAAATCGCTTCCCACCTACATACCTACCACCATTCACTTATAAAGTTAACAGAAACTGACAAGCCACTAGGTGGGAGTTCAAAATAGACCCTTGAAGCATCTGTACAGTTTTCATCCTGGGCTTTTCCAGCAGCCAAAAGAAAATGTACTGCTTGGGAGGAAAAACCTCTAAGATAGCAAAGCCTCGAATATATCTCTATGATAGGACGATGAAAAAAATGTATTTCCAGCCTATGAGTAAAAGGACAGTAGACCTAGAATCAGGAAGCTAGCTGCCAGATCTAGGGAACCTAACTACTCAGAACCTTTAAAAAAGATCTTTGAAGGGCACCTGGGTGCCTCGATTGCTTAAGCACCCGACTTGGGCTCAGATCATCATCTCAGGGTTCGTGAGTGCTCATCAGGCCTCACACTGGCAGTTCGGAGCCTGCTTAAGATTTTCTCTCTCTCTCTCTCTCTCTCGATCTCTCTCTCCTCTCTGCCCCTCCCCTGCTCACTCTTTCTCTCTTTCAGAACAAATAAATAAAAATATTTTTGAAAAAGCACTTACAATTGGCAGGCTGCATGCTGGGTATTTTGGGTACTTTCTCTCTCCAAAAGGCCACAAGACCCCAGCAGAGTAGACTTTGTTAGCCCTGTGTACAGATGATAAAACTGAGAGATCACAAACCCAGCCTAAGGTTATGTAGCTAGAGCCCGTGGATGTCAGAGCCAGGATACCCAACCTGCAATGGGCCCCCAAAGCCATACTCTTTCCTCTGCACTGCTCTGTGTTCCAGAAAAGGAAATTCAAAAGCATCTCAGTTGTGTGTCCATGTCTACGTACCTTAAACGTGGTCATGAAATCCGTTTGTTCTTGAGCACAGGGTTTCTAGAGATCTCATTGTAAGAGCTCATTCACTTGACAGCCCTCTCTTTCAACATCACTGAATTGTTAGATTTGGGAGTTGAATTTCAGGAAGGACGTGGACAAACTGGTGTGTTTACAGATAACGGACAATGAAGGGATTGGAAACCGTGTTATATGAAGAAGGGTAAGGAAAAGTAGTGATGCGTGACCTGCAGAGGGGAGCCAATGAATTGTCTCACTGAAGCTGTATAGAGTGGTGTCTGGGAACTCAGGGGCTGGAGTGTCATAAGCCTGAATGTGAATTCCGGCTCTGGCTTTGCTAAATGTGTGGACATGGACAAGTTACCTCATGGCTCTAAGTCTTGAAGTTCTTATCCATAAAAGGGGTGGACTAATTGAGTCTACCTTGTGGGTACAGTTTGAAAGAGTAAATGCGATGAGGAATAATTGTCTACTATGAAGGCAAAGACACAGTAAATCCTCAATGAATAGTGGTCATGGTTATTAATTACAGTAATTACAGCATTGAACCACCCACTGGTGTGAAGGCTGGGCAAGCAGAAGTGGGATTTCTATTGGAAAGGTTGCCATGAGAGGATTCAAGGCTCAGGGCCTTTGCACCTGTTCCTTCCTCTGCTTCCTTCCTTTCCTTCTT
>NW_024412404.1:48206898-48358918 GCF_014898765.1 Herpailurus yagouaroundi
CCTTCCTCTGCTTCCTTCCTTTCCTTCTTCACCTACTCATTTATGAATCTCTGCAGTGCATGATTTCATTTTTTCAGGGAAATCTACCCAGATTTCAGGATTCTGTATTAAATGTTCCCCTGGTATCTATACCTTCCCTTCGGAGTGCTAGCACAATGGGAATTAAATAAGGATGTTCATTCTTTTTAAGTTTATTTTATTTTGAGAGATAAAGAGAGCATGTGTGCAAGCGGGGGGTGGGGGGAGCAGGGAGAGGGAGAGAGAGAATCCCAAGGAGACTCCAATGTGGGACTCGAACCCATGAACCGTGACCTGAGCCAAAATCAGGAGTTAGATGCTTAACCGCCTGAGCCACCCAAGCACCCTTGATGTTCATTATTTTTAAAAGTCAACTTTATTAAGGTATAATTTACATAGTATGAAATTCTCTCATTTAAATGTTATAATTAAATGACTCTTGACAACTGTATATATACAACAATGTTAACACCATTGCAATCAAGATATAGGCTATTTTCTTCACCTCCAAAATGTCCTTGTGCTCCTTTGTATTTACTCCTTTTTCCCTACCCCAGCCTCTAGCAATCACTAATATTTTCCTTCACTATAACTGTGCCTCTTCTAGAATTTCATATAAATGGGATCAGATAGGATGCAGGTTTTTGAGTCTGCATTATGTTACTTAGCATAATGCATTTAAGGTTCATCTATGTTATCATGACTACTAATAATTCATTTCCTGGGGTGCCTGGGTGGCTCAGTCAGTTTAGCGTCCAACTCTTGATTTCAGCTCAGATCATGATCCCAGGATCATGGGATCCAGCCCCGCATTGGGCTCCACACAGAGTGTGAAGCCTGCTTGGGAATCTCTCTCTCTCCTTCTGCCTCTGCTTGTGTACTTTCTTGCTCTTTAAAATAAAAAAAAATAAATAAAATAAAAAGATATATAAGTATCAAAAAATAATTCATTTCTTTTTATGCTTTAATAGTATTATATGGTATAGATATGCCAACATTTGTTTATCAATTCACCTACTGATGGACATTTGTGTTGTTTCCTACTTTGGGCTGTTATGGATAAAGCTGCTATGGACATTTGTGGACATGTTTCTGGTCATGTGGTAAGTTGCATTCCTACCATTAATTAATGAGAGTTCCAATTGCTCTATATTCTAGCTTATAGTTGGTATTGTCAGTTTTGTTGAGTTTAGCCATTCTGGTAGTATGTCGTATGTAGTGGTACCTCACTGGATTTTTTTAGTTTATATTTCTTTCTTTTTCTTTTCTTTCTTTCTTTCTTTTCTTTTCTTTTTTTTTTTTTTTTTTTTTTTTGGTATTCTGGCATTTTATTAAGGAAGGTATGTAAAAATATAGTGAGCTATGGAAATTTTTATAAAGTGATCATAAATTCAAAGACAGCAATTCACCAAATGACAATTTTCAAACACTTAAAATATACAGTTTATGTACCTATTTAGAAATATACCTCAGAGTCTTCACATAAAAGCATGACTAATAATTTTCAAAAATAATATTTTATCGTGATTTTTCTCCACTAGTGGGAAATTAAAATGGTGACAGAGAAGTTTATTATATCACAATAATTTCTTTCTTTTTTCCTTTATCTTTTATATAAAATTAGCAATTTTCAAATTACCTTTTCTCTATGTATATTCTTATAGAAATAATACTAGAGAAGCTTTTAAGTCAGCCATAGCTAAATGCTATGCCTCTGTGACCAATTATAATATAGAGTTTTATAGTTACCATTTCATAATAGCTCTTTATTGGAATTGACTGACTAAAAGAATACAGTTCTAAATGTCCAATTTTAGTTTATGTAAATTTCAACAAATTTTTAACAATTCTTTTTACCTAATAACGTTTCAGCTTTGGAAGATACAATGGGTTAAGAATTATACTTTTTTGTTACATACATATGAATATTGACTCATGTATATATGTGTATATATATATGTATATGTACATATATATATACATATATATATATATACAGACATACAGTTTCACCCAGTAATTTATGCAATCAAAAAAACCAAAACTCATTGGCAACATTTTTGACTACGTTTTCAATATCTTTAATAATTTAAAGAACAGGAAAAAAAAGCACTTCTAGAACTGTACTTACAGAAAAAGAAATGCAGAAGAGAAATGTGCACTGTAAAACTTCATAATATTTATTTTCTGATTTAGTTTCGAGTTTGCAATAAGTTTAAATAGAAAAATGTTAGAAAATTAAAGGTATCAAAAGGCTTAAGTCAAACTGAACAAATTTAAAAACTCACTAACCCAGAGCATGCACTGCTCCTCTAAGCCTGCTGGAGTTCTTGATTTGTTTTAATCACACGGACAGCACTTTCTTTGAACTGCAGCTCACAAAAATTTTCAAGAAACTTTGCCATTTCTTCTGCAACAGTATCCAGGAAAGTTTCTTTAATGAATTTCACCGTTGAGGTGGGAGCTAAAACTTCATGTAGTGAGTGTGTTAAAATCCTCTTTTATCATTGAGTATAACTTAAGCATTGTACTTTGGTATCCATGAGCCATTATGTCTAAATTCGATTCTCTGCTATAAGCAGGAAAACAGTTCTGTAGGAGCTCAGCCAACAGTTTATTCTGTATGCTTTGGTACTTGATTATAACTTCCGATTCTGGATAAAGAAACAACAGTTGTTGTATGCACTGCTTTTTCAACCAAATTTTGTGCTGTGAATTGATGATTTCATTATGGCTTTGTAATTTGTTCACTGAGAAGCGTCAAAGATGCAGTCTTATGTTATCCCAGATGGACTGTGCATCCATGGAGGAATCATCTTCAACAGAATGAAGAGAAGTCCCAGAGAGGAAATGGAAAGATGCTCCACTTAGAGTTGCCGGGAATGGAGTGCTGCTCTGGCAGGAGAGATCCCAAAGTGAATCCAGGATCACTTCTTCTTGATTCAGTTCGCTCTTCAACGAATCTTGCAGTGTTTTGAGGAATTTCATCAAATCTCCATGGGGAAGGGAAGGTGACTTGGATGAATTACAATTATAGTTATCTAGCCACTCAAAACAGTCAGTTGTCGTTTGCAGCTGCACCTCTGGACGCTGCTTGTTAACTTCAGATTGTATTTCCTTAATGCAATGTTCTATGCTTGTAGCATTTTGTTCTATCTTTTCATCAATGTCACTGAGCGACAATGTCACTGACATTTCACAAATGTCACTGCTTAAACTCCAAGTCTCCAGGAAGAGTTCGTATTTCTATAATTACTAATGATGTTGAGAATTCATGTATTTACTGGTCATTCATAGATCTGCTTTAGTAAAGTATCTATTGAAAATTTTCTTTAAATGAGTTATATGTTTTATTATTGAGGTTTAAAAATTACTTATATATTCCACTGACCTATATATCTATCCTTATACCAGTACCACACTCTCTTGATGACTTTCATTTTGAAGTATATTTTGAAATTGAGAAGAGTGAGTCTTTCAACTCTTTGTTCTTCTTTTTCAAGATTGTTTTAGTTATTCTGGATCTTTTGAATTTTTACATGAATTTTAGTAGTAGCTTGTCAGTCTCCACCAAAAAATCAGCTAGGATTTTGATGGAGTGTGTGTTGAATGTGTAGGTCAATTTGGGGAGTATTGCCATCGTAACGATGTTAAGTCTTCTGGTCCGTAAACGTCGGGCATGTTCCCATTTCTTTAGATCTTTTTTTTTATTTCAACGGTTTTGTAAGTTTTTAGTGTAAGTCTTGCACTTCTGTCATTAAATGTATCCATAAGTGTTTTTTATGCCATTGTAAATGGAGTTCTTAGCCTAATTTCATTTCGTGGATTGATTTTTTTTTAAGATTTTATTTACAGGACGCCTGGGTGGCTCAGTTGGTTAAGCGTCTGACTTCAGCTCAGGTCATGAACTTGCAGTTTGTGGGTTTGAGTCCCGTGTTAGGCTCTGTGTTGACAGCTCAGAGCCTGGAGTCTGCTTTGGATTCTTGGATTCTGTATCTCCCTCTCTCTCTGTTCCTCCCCCACTTGAACTTTGTCTCTCTCTCTCTCTCTAAAATATGAATAAAGATTTTATTAAATTAAAAAAAAAGATTTTATTTATTTAAATAATCTCTACACCTAACATGAGGCTTGAACTCAAGACCCCCAAGATCAGGACTCACATGCTCCACCAACTGAGCTAGCCAGGCTCCCCTACATGGATAGATTTTTGAATGCTGATCAAACCTTGCATTTCTGGGATACACCCCACTTTACCATGACATGTTATCTTTCTTATATATTGCTGGGTTTGAGTTGCTATATTTCATTATAGATTTTTGTACCTATGTTTATGAGGGAGGTATATAATCTTATATTTGTCTAGTTTTTGTATCAGGATAATTCTGCTCTTGTAAAATGATTTAGGAAGAGTTCCTTCCTCTTCCAACTTCTGTAAGAGGTTGTATAGAATTGGCATTATTTCTTCCTTAAATATTTGGTGGAACTTACCAGTGAAGTCATTGGAGACTGAGGTTTTCTTTTGTCTTTCCTTGTTTTTGTTTTTCCAGACAAGTCTGGTTAGAAATTTATCAATGTTATTCATATTTTCCAAATAACTAGCTTTTGGTGTTAATGATTTTTATGTATGATTTGTCCATTTTCTATTTCATTGTTTATCTCTCTTATATTTATTTTTCCCTCCTCTCATTTACTTTGGGTTCAATTTGCTCTTCCTTTTCTACTTTTTTTTTTTTTTAATTTTTTTTTTCAACGTTTATTTTTTATTTTTGGGACAGAGAGAGACAGAGCATGAATGGGGGAGGGGCAGAGACAGAGGTAGACACAGAATCGGAAACAGGCTCCAGGCTCTGAGCCATCAGCCCAGAGCCCGACGCGGGGCTCGAACTCACGGACCGCGAGATCGTGACCTGGCTGAAGTCAGACGCTTAACCGACTGCGCCACCCAGGCGCCCCCCTTTTCTACTTTTTTAAGGTGATAATCCGTCATTGATTTTATACTTTCTTCTTTTCTAAAAAAAAAAAAATTTTTTTTGAGAGAGAGACAGAGAGAGACAGACAGAGAGAGAGAGTTAGCAGAGGAGACAAGCAGATGGAAGAGAGAGAGAATCCCAAGCAGGCCCCATGCCCAGGGTGGAGCCCCATGTGGGGCTCATTCCTATGACTCTGGGATCATGACCTGAGCTGAAATCAAGAGTTGGATGCTAGGGGCTCCTGGATGGCTCAGGCAGTTAAGCGTCCAACTCTTGGTTTTGACTCAGGTCACGATCTCACCATTCATGAGTTTGAGGTTCACATTGACTCTGTGCTGCCATTGTGGAGCCTGCTTGGGAGTCTCTCTCTCTCTCCCTCTCTCTGTCCCTCCCTTGCTTAGTGCTCTCTCTCTCGCTCTCTCTCTCTCTCTCTCTCTCTCTCGGAATAAATAAACTTAAAAAAAAAATTTTTTTAAAGAGTTGGATGCTCAATTGACTGAGCCACTCAGGTGCCCCTGAACTTTCTTCTTTACTAATATAAGCATTTAAATCCATGGATTTTCCTGTAAACACCCTACAAATTTTGATAGGTTGTGGTTCCATTCTCATTCAGTTCAAACCATATTCTAATTTCTCTTATAATTACTTTTTTATCTATTTAGTTAATTTCCAAAATTTGGAAGAGTTTCTATATATCATTCCGTTGTTGATTTCTAGTTTTATTTTATTTTATTTACTTTTTATTTAAGAGAGAGAGCATGAGCTGAGGAGAGGGGCAGAGAGAGAATCCCAGCCAGACCCCATGCCCACCTCAGAGCCCGACTTGGGGCTCAATCCCATGACCCCCAGATCATGACCTGAGCTGAAATCAGGAGATGGATGCTCAACTGACTGGGCCACCCAGGTGCCCCTATTGATTTCTAGTTTAATTCTGTGGTGGTTATGGAACATACTTTGCATGATTTTGATTCCTTATTATTATTACTTTTTTTTAAGTAGGCTCCATGCCCAGTGTGGGGCTTAAACTCACAACCCTGAGATCAAGAGTTGAGTGTTCTACCAACTGAGCCACGCAGGCACCCCTGAGCTTTTAAATTTATTAAGACTGATTTTAGGGCCCCAGATATGGTCCGCTCTCAGTGAATGTTTCACATGCACTTGGAAAACAAATGTGTATTCTGCTGTTTGGGGGTGGTGTTATGAAAGGTCAAGCCGAGTTGATTAATAATGCGGTTCAAGTCCTCTCTCTCCTTACTAACAGTCTATCTACTCTTTTATCAATTTCTGAAAAAAGAGTGTGAAGTCCTCACCTACAGTTGGAATTTACCTGCTTCCCCTTTTGGTTCCATCAGTTTTTGTTCAATGTTTTCTGAAGCTCCGTTAGGGTGTGGCAACCCTCAGGTCTGGTGTGTCCTTATCCCTGGTGATAGTCTTTGTTCTGTAGTCTATATTGCCTGATATTAATATCGCTACTCCAGCTTTCTTTTGATTAGTGTTACCATGGTGCATCTTTTCATTTTACCTTTAACCTGTGTGTTTATATTTAGATTTGTTTTCTTGTACACAGCATAGAGTGGGGACTTGCTTTCTTTACCCAATCTATCTCTTTTAAATTACCTTTAAGGTAATTATTGAGATGTTGAGCTTGAATCTACCATTTTGCTATTAGCGTTTTATTTGTCCCCTCTGTTCTTTGTACCTGTTTTCCTCTTTTCCTGACTTCTTTTCAACAAATTGAGTATTTTCTATAACTTCACATTTTCTCTACTGTTGGCTTATGGATTATGCTTACTTGGTTGTTGTTAATGGTTGTGCTAAGGCTTAAAAGATACACCTTTAATGTATCATTACCTTCAAAAGGTACTATTGCTTTGCATGTAGTGAAAGAACTTATAATAATTTATTTACATGTCCCCCTCCCTAGTCTTTCTACTCACGTAGTGATTTTAGTTCTACATAAGTTATAAGTCTTATAATAACTTGTGATTCTTTCCACTTTAAACAGTTGCTTCTTTTTTAAATAAGGAAATGAGGAAAAAAATTTTAGATCCTTGATTTGTATACTTGGGTAGCCCAGGAAGTGTGAGGGTGGCCTCGCTGCTGTATCTTGAGGGTGACTTCCAGTGAGAATACCAGAAAGGCCCAGAGTCCCCAGCTGCCTACAGCTCTACTCCAGGCCACATGGCCTCCTTTGGTGGATGGTCTCTCTTGGTTACTGTCCTCATAGTGGACAGGGCTCACATAGCTCCATAGTTGAGCTTCTAAGTCCCTTTTCCCTACAGATGTCAATAGTCAAGGACAGCTGTGATATGCTGTGTTTACAGGGGGGCACCTGGGTGGCTCAGTCACTTGAGTGTTTGTTGATTTTGGCTCAGGTCGTGATCGCATGGTTCCTGGGATCAAGCCCTGCCTAAGGCTCTGCACTGACAGCACAGAGCCTCCTTGGGATTCTCTCTCTCCCTCTCTCTCTGCTCCTCCCCTGCTCATGCTCTCTAAATAAATAAATAAATAAATAAATAAATAAACTTTTAAAAAAAATTAAAGTTTTCAGGGGCATTGACCTTCAATGCCAGAGCATTCATAATCATGATGGCTCACATTTATTGAGCTTTTTCTATATGACAAACACCCTGCTAAACCCTTTGTGTGCATTACCTCTTCATTCTCACTGCAATTTGATGAGGTAGATACTGCTATTATTCCCTTAAAAATTTTTTTTTCATGTTTACTTATTTTTGAAGGAGAAGGAGAGACAGAGCATAAATAGGGGAGGGGCAGAGTGAGAGGGAGACACAGAACTGAAACAGGCTCCAGGCTCCGAGCTGTCAGCACAGAGCCCAACACAGGGCTTGAACTCACGAGCTGTAAGATCATGACCAGAGCCGAAGTAAAGCGTTGGATGCTTAACCAGCTGAGCCACCCAGGCGCCCCATGACTCTCCTTTTACAAATGAGAAAATGGAGGCAAGAAGGTTTAAGTAAATTGCCCAAAATCATACAGCAAGATCTATAAGGGAACCAAGACTTGTTTGGTGTCTTGGTGGTTGGACATCAGAGCCAACCACTCTTAAGTGCTGAGTTCCCTGTTTCCCCAGTGACCTGCCCAGGGACATTTTGCCACCCTCTTAACACACACAGTTCCCCTGATATTGTACACTTGGAAAACCTCTGGGTTTGGGGCCCCGTGTCTCCCTGTTCCTTTCTGTACATCAGGGCCTGTGACTGAAGACCACATACCATGTTGATCGGTGTGGGTTAGTGGAGAGAGCACCGGACTGGGAGCCAGCACACTCTGCTCTCATTCCAGCTCCATGGCTCACCAGTCATAACATGTTAGTTAATGTCTCTGGGTTTGTAGTTTCTCAATACCTAAGTCAAGGGGATGGAATTAGATCATCTCAAAGGCTTCTTTAAGACCAACATCCTGTGAGTCTTTGAATTAGTGACCTTGCCGATAGAGAGCTAATAATTACCTAACTTGACAAGACATCTAAGATTTATTTGCTTTGGTAACATTTATCAAAACCACAGAGCTTAGCCACTCACTTTATGCTCATATCTCTTCTCTGGCTTCCTGTTTATCCCAGAGGTTATCTTTACAAACTGCCCTTTGGGCTTATAAAATTTCCTTTGTGTTCACTACGTATTATTAAGTGAACAAAAAGCAGGTTACAAAACTGTATGTATCCCATTTTATTACAAAAACAAATGTGTGTGTCTACTTACATATATAGAATACATATACTGTATATTCAATATATACAATAAAATACATAAACATGTATAATGCAATAGATTTATATTACATAAATATATAAATATAAGTGTATGCACACATATATATATATTTTAATGTTTATTATTTTGAGAGAGAGACAGAACGTGAGCAGAGGAGGGGCAGAGAGAAAGGGAGACACAGATTCCGAAGCAGGCTCCAGGCTCTGTGCTGTCAGCACAGAGCCCGATGCAGGGCTCAAACCCACAAACTGTGAGTTCATGACCTGAGCAGAAGTCGGACTCTTAACTGACTGAGCCACCCAGGTGTCCCATATGCACATTAATTAATTAGTTTTATTTTTAATTTTATTAAAAAAATTTTAATGTTTATTTTTGAGAGAGAGACAGAGACAGAGACAGAGTGTGAGCAAGGGGGTGCAGAGAGAGAGGGAGACAGAGAATCCGAAGCAGGCTCCAGGCTCTGAGCTGTCAGCACAGAGTCCGGCTCAAACCCACAAGCTGCGAGATCATGACCTGAGCCAAAGTCAGCCGCCCAATGGACTGAGCCACCCAGGCACCCCTTAATTTTATTTGAGAGAGAGGGAGAGAGAGAGAGAGAGAGAGAGCAGGGAAGAGGGACAAAATCTTTTTTTTTTTAATATTTATTTATTGAGGGGAGGAAAGGCAGAAAGAGATGTATGTATGTTTATATTAAGGTTTAAAATTTTATAGTTCAAAAGGATGTACATCAAAAGGTTAGAATGACTTCTTCTGGATGGCGGAAAAACCAGTGATTTCCATTGTATTTTTTCATTGTATGTTTTTGTCCTTTGCAATTTCTGTCCAGTGGAATTGCTTATACTTTTAATACTTATTGCTTATAAACACAGTAGCTCACAAACCAATGAATAATGTCTCCTTTGGATTCAGAATCTTCTCATCCCTTTAACTTTGCCTCTGGTGTCTTCTCCTGTGTTGATTACATATCTTTCTGTCTTAAGTAACAAGACAAGGGGAATGAGGTACTTGATACACAGAGTAATCAAGGAATCAGCCTTCTCTAGACCCAGCTTTTTGGCTGTCCCCCCCACCGCACCTCCTTCATTCACTCTCCTTTTCTCTCATGTCCATATGGACTAACATTTTCCCCAAAAGGCCTTCCTACTTCCAGTTTCTCCTTCTACGATCAATCTTGGGCACTTCCAGCATTCATTCACTCATTCATTCATCAACAATTATGCATAATTAGTATAATAATGGAGTAAGCGTGTAGTGTCGAGATAAGAACTGGGGTTCAAGTCCTAGGTATACTAGGATCATGTGAAAAGCCCTTGGAAAACTATAAAGTCTGGATCAGTGGGAACTGTCATTGCCCCTGTCCTGTACTGAGCACCATGGGGAAATAATAATGAAGAGACTCTGCCTTTAAGGAGCTTAAAATTGTTTAAGAGGATCAAGGTCTAAAATACAAAGGGGGAAGAAGAGGACAGGAAGAGATGCAGAGATAATATTCATAGACATGAGAACGAACAGCTGGGTTCTGCAGAGGAGGAAGTACGAGTCAAGAATCACCATGAGGTTTGGGACCAGTGTGGCTGGGAAAATGGTGGCACCATTTGTCCATTTATCAATCTACAAATACACAAATACACATTGTTCATTCATTCCACAAATACACATTGAGCATCTGCCACCAGCCCAGTACGGTCCTAGGTGTTGGAGATGGAGCAGCAAACAAAATAGGTGACAATGCCCCACCTACCCCATTCTGCTTACATTCTATGGACAACTAGAGAAAAAGGAAGTAAACAAGTATATAAACAAGATCATTTCCAAAGGTGATACGTGCTATGAAGAAAATAACACTGGGTGTGTATCAGAGAGCAACCAAGGGAGGTGACATTTGGGCTTACGTGTCATTAGCTGAAATAGAAGTAAGGGGCTGGACTGAGGAGGAAAATGGTGAATTTCATGGTAGCATTGCTGACTCAGAGATGTTAAAATTCGCCTCTCGATGAAAATATTTTAACCTCTTCTCAAATTCTGCATCATATCATTCTCTGGCTCAGAAACATTCAGTGGTTTTCATTGCCCTCTGGACAGAATCCCCATTCTTTAGCTGGGCATTCAAGGGCCTTCACAATCTCACCCAGCCAGCCCATCTGCCTGTCCCTCCCTTGTCCCCGTCCTCATGTGAACCTTCCATTCTGGCCTCAACGACCTCTTCACTGTCTCCATTGAGGCTATGTGCCTTTACATCCTCCTACTTCAGTCCTAAGAAAGTCTCCTCTCCTAAATTCTCTAGTCTATAATGGTCCTACTCTTCTTGGAGCTCAGCCCTTTTCTCTGTCTGTCTGATCTTCTACTTTGTTTAAATGTCTCATAAGTAAGGGAGGGTCCAACTCTCCAATAAGAACGCAGTCTCCCTGAGGGAGGGGCTCACCCTTGCATGATCCTTTCTCCATTGGATTTGCTCTGGTAAACCTGCCCAGAAACACATTAAGTAGCTCTACGGATCAATTATCTTGCATAAACATGCAGAGGGAAAGACAGAATAAGAAGAATCCAGAAAACCAAAGAATTTCCCACCCAAGTTCCCAGAGCCAGGAGATGACAGGATTCACCGAGGTCAAGTGTTCAGAATCAATCAACAGGGAGTCATTCAGTTTGCTAGAGGAATTAGAAGTCGGAATGAAAGCCATCCAGGGATGAACCTACTTGGCGCTGTCTGCCCTGAGCCAGAGAGATCTCGAATTCCTCCCATCCCTCCATCCATAAGACCAGCAGAGTCCTGGTTTCTAGGATAAAGTAATCCACCACCCCTCTCCAAGTCTTCTCACCTCACTGTCCTCAATTTTGTCATAATTTCCTCCTTTTAACCTACCGGGGATGGGGCTAAAAAGCAGGATGATGGGGAGCCAGCGGTCCCCCGCCCTTCCCTCTTCCCCTTCAGCAGCATTTGATATTGATGTTCAACTTCTGGTGCTTTGAGGATGTCGGTGCAGGGGGAGGTTAGGAGTGGGACACGTGACTGTCAGGATGGATGTTTGGGATGAAAGTCCGTGCTGTAAACACGTATTCATCATGACACTCCTCTGTGTGTCTTTCATCTGGGCAATCTCAAAGCCCTGGACAAATGGTAATTAATTTTCACAGCAGCTCCACAGGGGGATGCAGGGCTGTCTGCCAAGGGCCGGAGGGGCATTTTCCCAGCACCGCTCTGCCACCCCTTACTGCTCACTCCCAGCTGCTGTCTACCCCCAAGGTGACCATGCCAGGTGGATAGGGTGCCTAGCTCTTAGACTCCCTCCCATGACTTCTCTGCCTAGAAGGCTGCAGAGGGGCAGATGGTGACTCCCAACCACCCTCCTGCCCCCACCTCTACCCTGCTTTCCCAGAAGGTGACTAAGAGTGAACGAGGGCAGGAGTGGGAGCATTTCCTGCTTCCACTGGCAGGCTGGGGCCAAACAACTAGTTAGTTGACTCAGCAGGAACCACAGGGCTCCAAAAATACAACTGCTTCTGCCCAGTTCCACGTTGGGCTCCCTTGGCCTTTTGGTCACAGTCACCTGCTCCTCCTCCCCCTCCTTCCTATCCCAGAGGAGTTATCAAAGTGACATTTGCCTTAATTCTGATTATAGAAGAGCTATAAGCTTATCGTACAACACTTGGAAAATACAGAAAAATATAAAGGAGAAAATTGTCTTATTAATTCCATAATTCCACAGCTTCCCAAATAGCCACTGTTGAAATCTTGTTATATTCCCTTTTTTATTTTTTCTGTGTTTTGGGTTTTGGTTTACAGACTAATACATACTCATGGTAAATTCTTAATATATATCATAAGATTATATATTCTCTCTTTTTTTATATGTATAAGATAGGACAGAAGGTTATAAAGTGAAAAGTGAAAGTCCAACCCAACTTTCTATTCCCACCCAAGAGGAAACTACTGTTAAGAGTTCTTGCATATCCTTCCTTCCAGAAATTGCCTCTTTCATGTACAAGCATGCATAGACATGCTCATTTTCACATGGCTGAGGTCATACTGTAGAAATAATTTAGCCTTTTCTTCACTTCACATGCATGCCTGGGCATCTTCTGTTCCATTAAAAATTATTTATTAAACAACATTTTTATTGACTGCCTAACATTTTTTTCTTATTGGGATGCCACAGTTTGTTTAACCTGTCCCTTACTGTCGAATATTTATGCAGGTGAGGGATAGGAAGAAGGAAGTAAGTCAGAATAGGTTGTCGGGAGGAGGAAGCAAGCTAGGATCAATTGAGGTTTCTACTGTGTGCCAACCACTTTTTCTGTCTTCCCAGTCACTTGGAGTGAGAGTTTAGATACTATCCCCATGCTGCAGATGAGGAAATGGAGGTTTCAAAGAGGCTAAGGAAGAATTTGCTTGTAAGTAAGAGAGCCACGGTTTGAAACAAGATTTGTCAATTCCAAAGCCTGTGGTGGTTCTATTTTGCCAAGATGCCTTGGAAAAGTTCCAGGGTTTAAGGTTTTCCACTGCATGGCATGGGGATGGGAAGAGTCCTTCATTCATTCATTCTCTCATTCATTCCAATAATACTGATGTGCCAGACTTGAGGGACTCAGGGGGAAAAGGTTCAGTGCTTGTCCTCTAGAAATTTACTGTGGACGTGTAAACAATCATGACCTGCCATGGGTCCCCTGGGGATCAAACCTGGGGTTCTTCTCCCAGATTCCAAAGTTCAAAAGTTTCTGGGGGAGGAGACCCTATGCTGAGTCAGTTCTCTGGCATCAGTCAGGAAGTGCCGGTGAGGCCCGAAACGCCTCTGCTTCCTCTCCTCCCCAGATCCCATTGCACTGCGGTCACTGGAGCCCTGGGTTGACTCCTCCCTGACCTGGCTTTTGCCTTGAGCTTCCGGCCCTTCAGGGATGTCCTGCCAGGCTCCCATGGCAGTAAAGTGGGTGGTGGGTCCCTAATTTCTGAGAAAATTTTCAAAACGATGTTTCTGGTTTGTTTTCCAGAAGTTCAAGAAATGTTTGTCATACTCCGGGGAAGAGTGGGTAGCACAAAAGGATTGGTTAAGCTGCTTGGGCTCTGGGTGGACAGATGTGGATGGGAGCCCTGCTTCCACCACTTGCTCTGGAACTGCTGGAAAATCATTGAAAATCAGTCAGTGGTCTTGGTAAAAAGCCACAGAAGCAGACCCTGATTATTTTAAACGAAGTAATGAATCAAATGCAACAGAATTGCATTTGGAGTTCAAGAGGGGCTCGTCTTAGGAAAAGACGGAAAAGAAATGAAGCCCCGCCCCCCCTACCTCAAGGCACAGAGGAGCAGGAAGCACAAAACGGTCCATTGGCCAAGAAATGTCTAATCAGGATGTTGAGGCCACTGCAACCAGGTATCACAGCAATTGGAGTTCTGACCCTTCAGCACTCAGAGGCCCAGGGCCCAGGCCTCAGGCAGGAGCATCCAACTTGCTGCCCCCTTGGTCCTGCACCCAAACCTACTGCCAGCTTGAGGTAGGAGGATTTGCTCCTGGACCTCAGGGGTAAAAGCGGGGGGTGGGGGGGGTGCTCCCTTCTTTCAAGCTAACACATAAGGGCAAGTCTTGTATGCTAGCCAGGGACCTTTGGATCTAGGACAGCCAAAAACTCAATGTCCAGGACACCCCCTAATAGCTCAGAGCCTTTGTAAAATAGATACATTAATAATGTCCACTTCACAAGATTGCTATGAGGATTTTTTTTTTAACATTTATTTATTTTTGAGAGACAGAGAGAGAGAGCACGAGCGGGTGAGAGGCAGAGAGAGAGGGCCATAGAGGATCCCAAGCAGGCTCTGTGCTGACAGCAGAGACCCTGAGTGGGGCTCGAACTCATGAACCATGAGATCATGACCTGAGCCGAAGTCAGACACTTAACCGACTGAGCCACCCAGGCACCCCTGCTATGGGGATTTTTTTTAAAAAGCAAGTAAAGTGCTTAGGACACTGCCTGATACCCAGGAAATGCTGGTTTACTATTATTGTTGTTGTTGCAATTATTATCATCATCTTCAACATCATCAGCATCCACTTTGTCTCTTTTAAAGTACGGATAGTTTCTACTATAAAGTAATATAGGCCGTAGATAGAAAAGTTGAAAACTACTGAAAAGTGGAAGAAAAGGAAATCACCTACGACCCACAGAAAACCGCTGTCAACATTTTGGTGTTTCCTCCCAATCTGTTTTGTATATATTGGTTTGGGTTCTTTCGTTCTTTCTTCCCTTTTGCCCTTTCAAACAGCTGTGATCATCCCGTGTGCACAGTTGTGCCTCCGCCCTCATAGTGTATGTATTTCCTTATGTTGTTAAAGACTTTCTGTAATCATCGTTCGTAAGAATGGCAAAATAGCCTGCGGAGTGGATAGAATTATTCCCCAAATGTGGCTCCCACTGCTTGGGGAAGGGGGAGAAGAAGGGAGTGGCATGCATTTATAAATTATGAGTGTGTTTTCAAAAACCGCTTCTGATTCTGGGATGCTTCTCTGGAATACTAACTGATGCTTGACTGACATCAATTAAGCAATTTGCTCCAAGAAACTTAGGAGTCTGTCTCTCAAAATCCCCACCATTCTGATGCAGGTCAGGGGGTTCATGGCACCTCATTGTGTTTTGACCAGACATTTTCACTGCTACCAAGAGTATGAGTCCCACAGTCCCACTGTCACCTTGACACTGCTGGCCTGCCCACTGCTTTCTCACGTTCCCGATATGCTCAACCACTGATTAGACCAGGTAGTTAATCGTGCCTGTGAAATTACCTGCCATTAGTGTAGTGGAAAGTGCCCAAGCTCTGCCTCTTGCCACCTTGGGACTTCGGGCAATTTGCTTACATCTCTCAACCTCTTCTGAAAAATGAGGAGAATCACGTATAAATTTGCTTGGACAGTAAGTTTTTCTTCTTCCTTTCATCCTCCAGAGTTTCCTATTCTCCCTCTCTCCCATACTCACCGCCCCCCTCCTGCCAACTTCCAGGGCACTTGTACTGTGGGTCTCAGGCTGGGTTCCAGGAAGTGGCTCTCACCTAAGAAGCAGGTGGGGGTCATGTGGCCCATCTCTCCACCGGGGGTGACTAAAATGCCAATGATGCTGATTATTTGGACTTCCTGGGCAGGGCCTGGCACCCGCCAGTGGTGAGGCTTTGGAAGCAGCAGTAATTAATATTTTGCAGTGTGATTCTGATCGCCCTGTCAAGGAGGGGGTCCCACCCTGAGCTGGGAGCCCCATGGGAACTGGCCAGGCTGCATTCCCGGGGCCACAGTTGCGCAATGGGCACCCAGCCAGGGCGGCTCCGGGGGTGGGGCGAGCAGAGGATGCGCCTGAGAGGAGCTGGGCTCCCCTTAGCCCAGAGGGGCAGGGGCGGAGCGCTTACCTTTACCGGCCAGTCTCTTAGGCCGGGACACCCACGTGCTCCTGAATCCATCCTGGGCCTGCCCAGAGCCCTACCCTGGGCTGCCAGGGAAGGCTGAGGCCTCATGTGTGAGGGAAGGGAGCAGAAAGGTTACCTGAGAAGGGCAAAGGGGAACGAAATATTCGTCTTTCCCCTTCTTGCCTTTCCAAAGCACTATTCAAATCTCAAAGATGCAGGGGGCTGGGGCACCTGGGTGGCGCAGTCGGTTAAGCGTCCGACTTCAGCCAGGTCACGATCTCGCGGTCCGTGAGTTCGAGCCCCGCGTCAGGCTCTGGGCTGATGGCTCAGAGCCTGGAGCCTGTTTCCGATTCTGTGTCTCCCTCTCTCTCTGCCCCTCCCCCGTTCATGCTCTGTCTCTCTCTGTCCCAAAAATAAATAAACGTTGAAAAAAAATTTAAAAAAAAAAAAAAAAGATGCAGGGGGCTTCGGCGGGTAGCTTGACCAACTCTCATTTCGTGCGGGAGGAAACTGAGGCCCAAGGCGCAGTGAATTGCTCTACCCCAAGATTCTCTAAGAAATGACCCAGCGAGGAAGAGTGGCCAGAGCTTTTGGAAGCACTGTCCACGACATTATTTATTGGATGTGCTGCTATCAATGACTCAGAAAAGCTCTCCCACCCCCAAAGTCTCCTCCTCTTCCCCAGCACCTGAGATTCCACCTCACTTGCTTTTCTTTAAGGCTTCTGTGCCAATGAAAAGTTAAGCTTCCCCTGGCAGGGATCACTTCCCATGTCACTAAAATGTAGTTTCTGTTCCTTTTTCCGAGAGCAGGTGCAACGCAGGGAGAAAGGAGAACCTAAAACTTCACAGGGGCAGGAGGAGTCCACATACGGCTTCCAACTATGGTACTTGTCAGTTTTCAATGCACCCACAGTGGCAATCTCCAGTCGCTTTCCTGACAGTGCTGTGAGGTGGGAAAACCCTTGACTGTCATTCTCACTCATCAGATGAGGAAATGGAGGCCCTGTGAGGTCTAGTATCTTGCCCAAGGACACACAGTCAGTAAGTGGCCAGGTGGGATTGCAATCTTGGGGCTCAGCTGCTCCCTAGAGCCCAATATAAGGGTGTAATGTTAGTATTTGTGTTGACTGGTTTATAGAAAAGTGTGGGTTTGAGGTTTGAGAGGGTGTGGAGTAATCCAACGCAGAATGCTTGTTTTCCCTTCTTTGAGCTTCCTAGGCAAATATCATTCCATTTTCCCGGGGGAAAACCTACTGCTCAGAGATTTACTAAATTCATTCAAGTGTGAGTACCTCCAGAACAAGGAACTAGGCCATGCCCATCTCTTTATGTCTGATCCGTAATTTTATCTGTGAATATTTCTTGAGTGCAGAAAAAAATCCTTCAAGATCATCGAATACGACATGTACATTACAGTTGAGGAAACTGAGGTCTACAGAGTTGAGGGATATGCCTAGATCACATAATTTGTGGTCAAGCCTGGACCTCAAAGCTCTCAATTCCCAGTCTAGTAGCCTTTCCATTTCATTCATTCATTCATTCATTCATTCATCAAACCTCTAGGTAGTATTCTGGGGCTCTGGGAAACAAACAAACCAACCAGGGAATAGTGTGAGGAGACTGGGGCATTTGTTTTGAGTACAAAAACCTAAGAGGAAAAAAAAAAAACCAAAAACCTAAGAGGATTCTGCCAAAAAAATTCAGTGACCATGATAAATAATGGTTTTTTTTGTTTTGTTTTGTTTTTAATTTTTTTTTCAACGTTTATTTATTTTTGGGACAGAGAGAGACAGCATGAACGGGCGAGGGGCAGAGAGAGAGGGAGACACAGAATTGGAAACAGGCTCCAGGCTCCGAGCCATCAGCCCAGAGCCCGACGCGGGGCTCGAACTCACCGACCGCGAGATCGTGACCTGGCTGAAGTCGGATGCTTAACCGACTGCGCCACTCAGGCGCCCCAAATAATGTTTTTTTAATGTGTATTTATTTATTTATTTTGAGAGAGAGAGAGAGAGAATGCAAGTCTCTGCACACAGGGGAAGGGGCAGAGAGAGAGGGAGAGAGGGAATCCCAAGCAGATTCCGCCCTGTCAGCCCAGAGCCTGACTCAGGGGCTCGAACTAACAAACCGTGAGATCACGACCTGAGCCGAAGTAAAGAGTTGGATGCTTAACTGAGTGAGCCACCCAGGCACCCCAAGATAAATAATATTTTAATACAATATTTAAAAAAATCAAATCAGCAAACTGTGGCCCATAGACCTGAAGCCTATTTTTATAAATAATTAACACTGAATCCCAGTCTCTGTTTTGAGGAGTCCACAATTTCATCCAGGGAGACAGGCCCAAGTGGAATATTTATTTAATTCCCCAGGAATGTCCTCAGACAGCAAGCGGGGGATGAGGGAGGAGAGTTGGAGGCCGGGAAGGAAATGTGCAGAAGTCCAGATGTATAACACCACCGGGTTTATTGAGGGAAATTGCAACAAAGTGTGCTGGTCTAGGAGAGACGGGGTCAGGAGCCAGGGGAGGGAGTGGAGACTGACCAGGTCTGAGAGATTAGGGATAAAGGAGGGAGCGATTCTCCCACCAGGCTGAGAATGTAAAGAATCTTAGACTTTACACCCTAGACCACGAGAGCTCCCCTCAGCCTAACCCTGAAACTGAGGGGATCAGACCCAAACCAGGCAAGGCAGGTCTCCTCTCAGAAACATGTTTAAAACCACAGTGAATGTGTTTGGTTGTCCCCTGATGTACTGGGGTATTTGTTCCCCACCTAGTCCTTGTCCCCCATCCTGGTGCTCTGTGGCTTTCTCTGAGACCAGACCTCTCCTGATGGTGGAGGCTGCCCACGAGCTGCTACTGCCTTGGGTGAGCTGCCAAAAGCCAGGAAGAATGGAAGCTGCTGAGTATTCCTCCTCGCTTGCTGGAATACTATAAGTGCATGTTTAAATGTATTCCCTGCAAGTCAGGTGTGCCTGGGTAGCTCAGTCCGTTAAGCATCTGACTCTCAATTTTGGCCCCAATCGTAGTCTCACGGTTCATGGGTTCGAGCTCTGAGTTGACAGTACGGAGCCTGCTTAGGATTCTCTCTCTCCCTCTGTCTCTGCCCCTCTCCCAGGCTCTCTCTCTCTGTCTCTCTCAATATAAAAAGAAATAAACTTAAAAAAAAAAAAAAAAAAAGATATTCCCTGCAAATCACCCAGAGAAACAGCCTGGCATAAAATAAATACTCAAAAAAACAGGTGGCTGTTATTACTTTATGTTTATTATAAAAGTATTTTTATTTTATTTTATTATAAATAAAGAGAGAAATAATATAAATAAATATATATATAAATAAATAATATAAATAAAGAGAGAAATAAAGAGAGAGTGAGCACAATATGGGAAAAGGCAGAGGGGAGAGAATCTTAAGTAGGCTCCACGCACAGCACAGAGCCCAACACGGGATCCCAATGACCCTGGGATCACGGCCTGAGCCAAAGTCCAGAATCAGATGTTCAACCAGCTGTGCCACCCAGACACCCCTAATATAAAACTATTTTTAATACTTTTTTTAGTTATGATTTGCAAGACCCCGCTTTGACCAACATTGTCCTCTTCCCCCGTATGTTTGTGTTGATTATTGGTGGTTGCAGAAATGCTTGCTACATCATGCTGTCCACTAATCGCTGAGAGGACACGGTGTCTAAGATGGACTAGAGTTCTGGGGGCGGTTTAATCCAGGAGGACTTCCTGGAAACGGGAGGGGCGAGGGCAGAGTTCTAAAGAAGTTGATGAAAAGATGGATAGAAGCATTCTGAATGACACGGTATCTGAAAGATGGATCAATTTTGCCTACCTTTTACGGGAATTAACTGATACCACATACATAAAATGGTTGATACAGTGACTGGTGTCGTAACTGGGGGGAAGGGGGAAGAGAAAGAGACAAAGGGGCTGAGAAGCAGGAGACCTTGGCTCTAGGCGCAGATATGCCCCAGCTTAGCTATGTGAGACCTTGGAGCCATCACTGCCCCTCTTGACACTTCAGGTTTCTTTTCTTTAAAATGGATTATTCAGGCTAAGATTTCCACCTCTGAGAGTCCCTGATTGTAATAAACACAAAGTAATAAAAGCTACTGTTTCTTACCACCTACCTTATGCCAACCTCTTCTAAGTGATAATCACGCAGCATCTTACTTGATTTTCGCAACAACCCTGTTAGTGGACTCCATTATTATTTCCATTATATTGATCAAGAAATAGAGGCTCAGAGAAGTAAAGTAACCTGTCCTAATGGCAGCTCTAGTAAGTTGAGACTCTAACTCCAGGAAGGCAGAGAGATGCTGCCTCCTGGGGACTGTCCCCCTCTACAGAGAAGCATTTTCCCACATGGCTGGGACCTGGCCTGGCCAGGAGATACCAATGCTGCAGGAGGCTGCCCTCCTTTTTGGTTTCACTGCCCAGTTTCTGTGGCAGCACCAGCCCATAACTTGAATATCCCCCCGCCCACCCAGACCCCCACCTCAACACAGTGACTTTCCCCAAAAGCTGTGTCACTCTTAACAGATGGCATTCAGGGAAAAACTCTGTGGTTGAATCACAGTGACCACTTCCTGTTCCATTCAGGGTCCCCTGTTCTCCAGAGCCCTCTTTCTGCCATGTCCTGCTTAGTAATAAGAGCCATGATACTTACAACCCCCCCCCACCCCAGGTTGCTAGAGAGGCTTAGTCACCCCTTCCTATACCCTCCTCCTACCAGGCTGAGGGGCACCAACTCTCAACTTCAGCTTCATTCCATAGCCCTGCTATAGAGAGCCTCGTGGGAGAGCCTGGCTGTCCTGGGGCTGTGTAAGGAGGCGAAGGGATGATCCCCATCCCTCCAGACTGGTGATGTAAGCCTGTTGGGGACAGGTGGGTGGATGTTTAAGCTTCAGTCATGTAGTAAAGGAGTAGTCACTGACTCTGTGGGTGCTACATGGGCACCCACTCAGGGGGTATTGTTGTCTCCCTGTACAGGGGTCAGGACATCGAGTAAGACAAATACAGATGGGGTTGTGTGTGTTGGGGGAAACCCCAGTTCTCTCCCAGTTGCTCAGAAAGGGCTTCCTGGAGGCTGACAAACTACAATGAAGTTGAATGTGAGAGTTGAGGAAGTCATCAGATATTTGAAAGGCTATCAGAGGAGGAGACTTCCTTTGGGTAAATGCAAAGTATCTAGGACCATGGAGCCCTTTTAAGATCTTTAGATGTCTTAAACCTCTAAAGACTGGTATTTCTTGCCCACCCTTATCCCCATAGGTAATACAAAATAAAACAATGTAAATCCTAAAAACAAGTATAAGGATGGGCCCCCCTTTTTTCTTTTTCTTTCCTTTTTTTTTTTTTTTTGATCCTATCAATAGTCAATATTCTTTGAAAAAAGTTATTCTTTTTCAGGGGCTTCCACTTTGCTGATTCCATAAGCAGTTTGGTCTACCTGTTGGAAAACCCTGTAATGGGAACAGTGGATGGATGTCAATGGGCCACATGTGTCAGCTAATATAGGGAAGATCGTTCCAGGCATTTGTGTGGGGTGACCACTGAGTGAGCTGCCCCAGGGAGGGAGTATTTGTTCACTGGCTTGTTTCCACCTTCACCAAGGCCAGAAGACCCTATGATGGGGGTAGGATGTATGGGAGAGAGAGTCTGGAATGACAGTGGGTCACTCTTTAAAGTCCCTTCCGATTCAGTAGTGCTAGGGTGGGAATCCCAAGCACTTTGGAAGGAAAGTGTTCACGAGGCATGGGGTCACCAGCTGTGGGAGTGGGTGTCTGGGGTCCTGTTGAGGATTTTGAAGAGAAGAATTTTCCTTTCCACTGGGAAGGCAAGCTGAGTACTACCCTGAAAGCCTTAGACTAGCCCTGTAACTACATCTGGGAAACCAGCCACTGCCACAAGATGGCACCAGTGATAGATGGTTCCAGACCAAATGTGTGGGACTAAGGGGCATCTGGGCCACAAATCCAAGAGTTCTGTGTTCAGTCCTGTTTACACATAAGCTCCCCTCTGCTCTACTATGAGCTCTTTGAAAGTCACAACTGCTTTATTAGTCCTTGACCCCCTAATGCCCACCCTCAGTTGAATTACTTGAATGAAGAGAATCAGGAAAAATGGGATGGCATGTTTCTTGTAGGCAGTACATAAATACATATTCTATAGATAATGCATAAAATGCCTTTGATTGCTTAGTGACTTTCCAAAAGGATACACAGTTAACTGGTCTGTAAAGGGAGAGCAAGGGACTAGGGCCTGAGGGTGGGAGGGAGATTATTGGTCACTTAATATCTTTTGGGGGGAGGGGAGGAAGGGTAAAGAGAGAGGGGCTCCAGCACAGAGCCCAACGCGGGGCTTGATCTCACAAACGTGAGATCATAACTTGAGCAGAAATTAAGAGTTTGATGCTTAACCAACTGAGCCATCCAGGCACCCCAATATCATTTTTAACCATTTGTATTTATTAATTACATAACCCAAAATTAAAACGCTGCACTAAAAACCTTCCAAAGTGCTTTCAGCAGCCACAGGGTGTGATTTAAGTGGTGGAATAGAAGTATTAGGTGTTATAAGTGCATGACGCTCTTTAGAAGAAACTCAAACCTTTTACTCAACTTTATTGACTTTCGATTTACAATTTTCACAACACTGAAATGTTTATTTTCCAGTATGCACTCATTAAACACATCAGGTTAAAAGTGGGCTTGTGATAAGGGCAGGCAAACACACTTTCCCCAGAAGAGGAGTCAGAAAAAATGATTGTTTCATTTTGGGTACGTCAACTGACAGTCATGAATATGACCAGGAGTTTTTGGCAAAAGATTACCATGTATTCATATGTTTTTAAGAAAATGAGTCAGAATGTTTCATAATTAAAGTCAGCTATTCCAGACAAGATATATCCCTGGAGACTGGGCAGGTATCAGAGAGAGTAAACCACTGGACCCAACTAAATTCTAAATTCCTAGAAGTTTCCCTCAGTCTTCAGAGTAGACTTCACATACACCAAGAAGTTTGTGACCATCCATGAAAGAGAAGGAATTTCCACTTTGAGGACCAATACTGGAATCAGAGCCCTTCCTTAGCCTCTCTCTCTGACTCCACAGAAAAATCCATATTTCCCTCTGTCATCTTTGTTAAGACCAGGCTGCTTGACCTTGGGGTGTCACTTAGACTCCCTAGACCTCAATTTCCTCAGCAGGAAATAAAAAATGGAAATAAAATTCTGACACTTTGTTCTGCATCCTGAATGTGATGCTAGATACGTGAAGCTGTGCTAAAATGCATAGAACATACAACAGAAGAAAAGAAGTCAATTTTACTGTAGGATAATTTTTAAATGTTTTTTTTAAAAAAATCCTGTGCTTCAGGTAAGAAGTTCCTTACATATCCTTGCTTACCCATCTATTCTCTGTGGCATCCAATACAAGGCTTAGCTCATAGACATTCAACAGGTGGTATATTTGTCGAATGAATGAATACTGGAAAGAGCAGAGCGCTGATCTCAGGCAGACACTCAAGAGTTGTTCGATTCTGTCACCCTCCCTTTAGTCATTTTATATAGTAGGACATAGTGGAGGTCTTCCGAAAATACTAGTGGCTTGCTCAGTTCTCTGACACTTGGACAATGTCTGACCTAAGAGGAGGAAAAAAGGCAGCTGCTGGCAGGGAGAGAGACCTGGCTGGTTTCCTATAGCCATGGACACATTCTGTAGTGACAGAGTGTCTTCTCCATGCCAAGCACTGTGCTAAGTGGTTGGGATACTGAGTCCATTCAGACACATCCCTCCCCAGGTTGACTTGCACAAAGGAAACTGAGCATTTATTTCAATGTCCTGGGTATGGGGGGGGGGTGGGGTGGGGGGAACAGCCCAATTTCTGGTATTTATAGAAGTCACAGCTTATTTCAAATGGCCCACTGGGAGCTAGAATGAAAGAGGCTGAGCAGGAGAGCAGCCAGGGTAGCAGAGCCTGCCAGCGTGGACCCTGGGCCTTGACCCACCGGTTTCCCCAGCCTTAATCAGGTCTGGAGGGACCAATTTACTCTAAGCCATAACAAGAGTGGGAATAATGAAACAGGAAATGAATGTATTCATTTATAAGGAAATTCCTTGAGTCCAACAGTGGCACTATTGTTCCCTCTCCTGAGAATAAGGCAAACCAAGGCTACTACATAAGCAGAAGTTTGCTTACAGCATAGAAAGAGCACAGAGGGACCTGGCAATTCTTTACAGGAAAGCAAGTAGTGTCATAGAAAGAGGGCGGCCTTAGAGTCCGAAGGAATTGATTTGAAATCATGGGTCCAGCACATATTAACTGTGTGCCATTGAACAAGTTGCTTAAAGTACTTGTCAGTTTTCCTGTAAGTAAAATGGACACAATAACACCTAACTCATGGTGTTTTAATGTATAAGTAAGATAACATATGGGGAGATCTAGGCACAAACTAGATATAACCAAGTGGCCACTTTAAATTTTTTATAGATAACTTTAATTTGCAAAGATAATACATGATAGGGCGCCTGGGTGGCTCAGTCGGTTAAGCATCCGACTTCGGCTCAGGTCACGATCTCACGGTCCGTGAGTTCGAGCCCCGCGTCGGGCTCTGTGCTGACAGCTCAGAGCCTGGAGCCTGCTTCGGATTCTGTGTCTCCTTCTCTCTCTGACCCTCCCCCGTTAATGCTCTGTCTCTCTCTGTCTCAAAAATAAATAAACGTTAAAAAAAATAAAAAAAAAAAAAGATAATGCGTGATAATTATTGGATATCGAAAATACTCTAAACTAAAAGTTAAAGTACTAAAACTTCCCATAATTCCTTCATCCAGAGGGAACTATCAGTAGTATTTTAATATTTGTCCTTCCAGGCTTTGTTTAAAAAAAACAAAGATGGGGGGGGTGGCGCCTGGGTGGCTCAGTCAGTTAAACATCCAACTCTTGGTTTCAGCTCAGGTCATGATCCCAGAGTTGTGGGATCAAGCCCCAAGTGGGGTTCCATGCTGAGCGTGGAGCCTGCTTAAGATATTCTCTCTCTTTCTCTCTCTATAATAAATAAAATGAAAAAAAAATTTTTAACAAATATGGGATCCTACTCCCATGCCATCTTACAATCCACTTTTTTCAATTATAGGTGTGTACTCACATGTCTTTTTTTAATGTTTATTTATTTTTAAGAGAGAGAGAGTGTGTGCAAGTGGGGGAGGGGCAGAGAGAGAGAAGGGACAGAGGATCTGAAGTTGGCTCTGTGGTGACAGCAGCAAGCCCAACATAGGGCTTGAACTCACAAACTGTGAGATCATGACCTGAGCCGAAGTCGGACCCTTAACCTACGGAGCCACTCAGGCACGCCTAACATCTCATGTCTTTATTATTTAAAAAAGAATTTTTAAATGTTTATTTATTTTTGAGAGAGAGAGGAGCAGAGAGAGGGAGACAGAGGATCTGAAGGAGGCTCTGTGCTGAGAGCAGAGAACCCGATGCGGGACTCGAACTCATAAACCAACCATGAGACCACAACCTGAGCTGAAGTCTGATGCTTAATGGCTGAGCCATCCAGGCAGCCCCATCTCATGTCTTTTAATGTTTGTTTGTGTTTTTTTAATATCTGGCATAGTGTCCTACTACATGGCCATACCATCGTTTATTTAACCAATCCCATATTGTTCAGCATTTTCACCATTATAAACAATGCTAAAATGAACATCTTAGCAGCTGAACGTCTTTTATCAACCCCCAATGATCAATTTCCTGCAGGAGAATTGTTGGTGCGTACTAACAAACAGCCTTCCAAACACTGCATGTCGGTTTATGTTCCCACCTACCAAGTCCAGTAGTGCCCATAAATTATCTTGATCACTGATGAACCCTTTTCTTCTCTCCAGCAGTGGTAGCTTAACTACTTTCGCATCTCTGCTCCAGGGATGTTCCTGCCCAAATATATAAATCTGGTTTCCCAGCCTCAAAAGGCCTCCTCTGCCCTGTCCAGTTCTGGAGGCACCAAGCTCTGACTATAGTCTCCTACCAATTTTCCATCCCCACCACCACATCTTTCTCACAGAGGACCCATGATCATTAGATGACTGCCTATCTGCTATTGGCTACACTTCTCAAATTTCATCAGTCTTGTTCACAAAGCTCATCTAGGGTGAGTTCTTTCTTGAAAAGATTTCCAGATAGCTAATATCACTCATTTCCTGTTGGCACTCCTAGTTTCCACTTCCAAGAGTAGAGCTCTGGCTTTGTCTCTAAAGGCAGGGGTGGGGAGGAGGGCACGTTATCAAAGCTGAAAGTAGCAAATTTGGTTTCTGGGACAATCAGCAGGAAATGAGGGCTCAGATCAATGGAAGGGCACCCATGGGGGAAAGGGGAGTGGGGAAAGCACACGTCCCTGTTCGCACATGCACGGGTTCCTTGACTCATTGGCCCCACGTCAATCCATCCTCTGCTTCTGTCATCACACCGACTTTGACTCTCCTGCTTCCTTCTTTCCCGTACAAGGACCCTTGTGATTATGTTGGGCCTACCCAGATAATCCAGGATAATCTCCCCAACTCAAAATCTTAAATTTAATCACACAAGCAAAGTCCCTTTTCCCACGTAAGGTCACATAATCATAGGTTCTGGGGATTAGGACTTGGACATATTTGGGGGCCATTATTCTGTTCACCTCACCTGACCTGCGTTTTCTCATCTGCAAACTGTGAGTCTTTGACAAAACGCTCTCCAAGGTCTCCTCCAGGTTTGGCTGGTGGGAATATTTTGAAATGTGAGATGTAGGGGGGCTGAAGTATAGAAACTGCACTGAATTTCTTTTGGGTTTCCCTGTTTCTTCCTCTCGGATTCCACCCTCTCCCCTGAATGCTACTGATGTCATTTTTGCTTATGCTTGCATTGTTGGAACGAGCCCACATAGTATCTTGCTATGTTGCGAGGCTCTGTTCTAAGTTCTTTGCGGCTACGAAACCATCCAACCTTCATAAAAACACAAGGAACGGAATGGACTGATAATCCCTATTTTATGTTATTTTATAGAGGCACAGAGAGGTTAAGTAGTTTGGGTAAGATCACAGAGTGGCAGGCCTGAAGTCAAATGTCAGTGGTCTGACTGCGGAGGCTGTACTTTCAACAGCTTGTGCTCCGGCCTCTCCTTAAAGTCTGCGACACACAGTCAGGCAGCCATTGCTTAAGTTTTGTAGACTGTGAGCGACTCAAGAGCAGGAGCCTTGTCTAATTCTGTGAATCCCAGGTCTGATAATAGCCTGGCACACATAAAAAAAAAAAAAAAAAAAAAGAACGAATGAATGAATATAGGCATTACTACTTATCTAGCTATATCTACCTGACAGTCTCTTATAGATCAGAGCCATGGTTGCAGGACATAATAAGAAACATTTATGGGGCATTTCAAAAAAGCTTGATCCTACACTAGCAGTAGAAGCTAGGTACTATTATTATCCTCATTTTACAGACAAGTTAAATGTAGCAGAAAGAGAATCAGTAACTTGCCCACAGTCAAGAATTGGATTTGAGGTGAGATATGCTTGACTTCCTTGTTCACGTCATGAATGTCAGCATGAATTCCCTGAGGCCTACATTTTTTAAATTAGGACCAAATATGACTCTGGAAACTAAAGAGAAGAAAAAGTACAAAGGAACATTTTATTGGGCAACTGGCCTATATGCCAGGCCCTGGTACCAGGAGCTTTACAGAATATATCCCATTTAGTCCTCAGAACAATCTGACTGTCCCATTTTACAGATGAGGAAACTGAGGTTTAGAGAGATTAAGTGAACTTTTTTTTTTGTTGTTAATTTTTTTTAACGTTTATTTATTTTTGAGACAGGGAGAGACAGAGCATGAACAGGGGAGGGTCAGAGAGAGAGGGAGACACAGAATCTGAAACAGGCTCCAGGCTCTGAGCTGTCAGCACAGAGCCAGATGCGGGGCTCGAACTCATGGGCCACGAGATCATGACCTGAGCCGAAGTCAGACGCTTAACCGACTGAGCCACCCAGGCGCCCCTAAGTGAACTTCTTAAAGTCCAGTGGTAGAGCCAGGATTCAAACCAGATCTGTCTAACTAGAAAATCTATCATCTTTCCACCATTACTAAGCTGCTGTGCCTCAGTTCTCCCATCTGTAGAATGGAGTTGGATGCGCTCTGAGCTCCGGTTCAGCTTATTTTTTTAAGCCAGCATTAATCGCGTGCTTATTTGCATGCCAAGCACTGTGTTAATGTCTTCACATCTTATAATTTTATCCTTACAACACCCTTTGAGATGCTACTACTATGGTTATTTCCATGTTATTTTTTTAAATGTGTATTAATTTTTGAGAGAAAGAGAGAGTATGGGTGTGCACAAGCAGGGGACGGGCAGAGAGGGGGGACAGAGGATCCGAAGCAGGCTCTGTGCTGACAGCAGAGAGCCTGGTTGGGGACTTGAGCCCACAAGCCATGAGATCATGACCTGAGCTGAAGACGGACATTTAACTGAACCACCCAGGTGCCCCTATTTCCGCTTTATTTATTTATTTATTTATTTATTTATTTATTTATTGTTCTATTTCCACTTTAAAAATGAAGATACTGGGGCTCAGATATACAGATACTGTGCAAGGTTACAGAGCTACCAGGAGGCACAGCCTAAGTTTTAACTCAGGCTTGTTTGATTCTTAAGCCAAACTCTTACCCATATCCTATACTGCCTCCAGAGGCCTCAGCCAGCCTTTGGAGGGAGGACATCCTGTGTTAATACAGAATCAGCACAAGGCTGGAATAGACGTGGGATGAGTTCCTCAAAGCGTGGGCCCCTCTTCCTTTGGATTTCTAAGACTCACTTCAGTGAAATTCTGTTAGAGTCCAAAGGTGACATCCTTCCATGGACAGTTGGCCAAGGCCGAGTCCAGCCCTGGCACCTCAAGGAGTTGGCCATTTTCTTTGATCTTCTTGTCAAGGCCACCCTAGATCACTCTGTGGTTCTTTAGCTCTTCTCCCTCTTGCTTCCTTGTCTCCCCACCTTTTCAAGAGAACGCTTGAGGAACAGCTCCAAGTGGCCCACTTGTCAATGATTGAAGGACATGCAGGAACCTCAAGGCCCCAAACAGAAAGAGCTCTTACCTAAACGCCTTGAGATGAGAAGCACATTCACAGCTGTGTTCCAGCACCTTCCGAGGTGCCTGGAACAAGGAGGTGGTCAGGAAATCTTGAATGAAGTAGTCAGCTGGAAAAGTGGAGTAAAGCAATACCGAATAGAAATACGTGTGCACGCTCACATGCCCCAGAGCCGAGGCTCAACAACCCCTGTGATGCACCAGCCTGCATCCCTCCACTTCTCTCCACATTTTGTGAGCTGGAGCTGTCAATGTGGATGGTTTCTGCCTACTCCAGTCTTCTGGCCTGAAGAGTATCTCTCTCTCTCTCTCTCTCTCTCTGTCTGTCTCTCGATTGTGGTGAAATACACATAATAGAGATCTTACCATCCTAACCATTTTAAAACATACAGTTCAGTAGTGTTAACTATACTCAAGAAATGATCACTGAGTAATTGATCTTGCTCATTATATCCTACATGCTTCAATCTTTTGGTTTAAGAGCAATTGTGGCTTTATGATGCGCCAACAGTTGTGTTTCTTGACTGCCCTCTAGTGGGAAAGATGAAAAGGTGAAACTTCAAATTGCTTCCCTTTCCTGCCGGGAATGAAGTGGTATGGTCCTTTTTTTCCTAACTGACTGGACTTTACACCATCCAAAATTGTGATCGATCCAAATTGGCAATTTATCCTCACCTTACAGACAAAGTTAACACATAGAGCTTCTCAAACTAACTATAGTGAAGAACCAGTATTTAAAAGAAATGTATTCAGGGGCACCTGGGTGGCTCAGTCGTTGAGCATCAACTTTGGCTCAGGTCATGATCTCACAGTTGATGGGTTTGAGCCCCGAGTCATCCCACCTCAGAGCCTGGAGCCTGTTTGAGATTCTGTGTCACCCTCTTTCTCTGCCCCTCCTCTGCTTGTGCTCTCTCTCTCAAAAGTAAATAAAAAAACATTAAAAAAATGAATTACCAGATAAATTATAGTAACATACAAAATTTAAAAACTAATTTTTATTATCAGATACAACAGACAAAATTACATTTCAATAAATATAATCAAAACATAGAAAGAGTAAAATAAATGCGAAATCCATACGTGTTATTCATTCAATGGGCATATTTTATATGATTAATATAGAGAAGTGCTATTATGCTAATAAATTTTTGTTCTACGGTCATAACTAAACAGAAAATTATAAGTAAAATACGGTGTTTCCCTACTTCAAATAGAAAGTGTATCAATATTATGGATTCTTTAATGGACGAATGCACATACTTATGACTTGTTAGCCCATCTAATCCAGGCAGAATGGAATATACTACTCACCAGATACAGTGACTGTCAAAACTGCTTTTATATTTTGTTTCAGTAAGAGCTTTAGTGGAAAAACCAGACTCACAGAGGTTTGGTGATGGGAAAGGAAGTGTGTACCGTATTATTACAATGAAATAAGCTAGAGAAGAGAAAATGTCAGTAAGAAAATCATAAGGAAGAGAAAATACATTTACGGCATTCTATTTATTGAAAAAAAAAATCTGCAGATAAGTGGACCTGCACCGTTGAAACCCATATTGCTCAAGGGTCAATTGTACAGTTAAATCAAATTATCTTTCAATGAAAACAGTGGTTTCAGGATTTTTGAATTTCCCACGCATGGATCTTTTTTTGACGGACATAAAACGTAAACAGTTTTGTCAAATCTGTAAGGCGTTTGGCTATACCATTTTCCAGATGTGCAATAGCAAGATCATCACCTACTGTTTGGTCATGACTGTTAAGTGATGGAGCACGCTATAATGGTCTACAGAAGCTCCGTTCTTCCAAGCTGCTAACTTTCATTTTTACTCTTTGATCTTATCTGCCACTGAAAATCATATTGTATTCTTTCCGTAATTAGAAGTGGTAACATCATCAAAAACACCCCCAAAAATCACACAGATAAACGAGTCTGTTGTTCAAACCACATTTTCAAAATGCCGGGCCCTTGTGAAGGTGGATTTTTTTACTTTCCAGAAACACTAAAAGTTTGTTTTATACTCAAACTTTCCTAACAGAAGTTTCATCTCAGTATGCAACCACAGTTGTTGAGCATCAGCTTCCATGTTATCACGTAATAAAGAGGAGAATCTCAAATTTAGTACATTAGCTTTTGCATAATTCATAATTTTTTACTATGAGCTAGACACTGTAATTCGGCTGAAATGTTTTCGTTGCAAACCTTTCTTGATGAACGAAGTGGCGTGTTGATTTACATTCTCGTGCAAGCTCTTTAATTTGGGTAATAATTTCAGGATGTTTCTCTGTCAATGCAGCTGCACCATTAGAGCGTATTCCTACACCAAACTTAAACTGAAACCGCATTCACTAACAACGTAATTCTTCATAGTTGTCTACAGTTCAGAGCTCGTTGTGTTTGTCATCAATGAAACTGAAAAAAAAAAAAATCTTCCTCATCTCTCCACCATGTTCAAATTGCATATATACCAAATTAATTGTCATGTTAGCAATATGTGCACATTCAAAGCTTGCAATGAAAAACACTTTACTGGCTGTATTTCTTTTTTGTTTTTAATTTAACTTTATTTTTTATTTTTTAAAATTTACATCCAAATTAGTTAGTATATAGTGAAGCAATGATTTCAGTAGATTCCTTAAGGCCCCTTACCCATTTAGCCCATCCCCCCTCCCACAACCCCTCCAGCAACCCTCAGTTTGTTCTCCATATTTATGAGTCTCTTTTGTTTTGTCCCCCTCCCTGTTTTTAAATTATTTTTGTTTCCCTTCCCTTATATTCATCTGTTTTGTCTCTTAAAGTCCCCATATGAGTGAAGTCATAGCATATTTGTCTTTCTATGACTAATTTCACTTACCGTAATACCCTCCAGTTTCATCCACGTAGTTGCAAATGGCAAGATTTCATTCTTTTTGATTGCCGAGTAATACTCCATTGTATATATATACCACATTTTCTTTATCCATTCATCCATCGATGGACATTCGGGCTCTTTCCATACTTTGGCTATCATTGATAGTGCTGCTATAAACATGGGGGTGCATGTGTCCCTTCGAAACAGCACACCTGTATCCCTTGGATAAATGCCTAGTAGTGCAATTGCTGGGTCGTAGGGTAGTTCTAGTTTTAGTTTTTTGAGGAACCTCCATACTGTTCTCCAGAGTAGCTGTACCAGTTTGCATTCCCACCAACAATGCAAAAGAGATCCTCTTTCTGGGCATCCTCGCCAACATCTGTTGTTGCCTGAGTTGTTAATGTTAGCCATTCTGACAGGTGTAAGGTGGTATCTCATTGTGGTTTTGACGGCTGTATTTCTTTTGTAAGTTAATCTTCCGTGTCATTAGCTAATTGATGAATTTGTCTAGCTATGAAAAAATGATATTTGCATTACCTTCTTTGCCACAGATTCAGCCATAATTTCCAAGATCTTTAATATGGTCTTCACTAACGTCTGTTATTTTTTTAATTTTCACAGCTGAAAACGCTACTTTGTAAGACACAAATTTCAAATGTTTATCTGTGAATTAGTGAACCTCTGTTTCTATAATTTTTTTAATTCAATGGTATTTCTGTTAAAGTGAAGAGATTTTGAACTTACTTCTTTTGTTTTCTATGTAAGGGTTACCTAAGTTTGATGGCTTTATTTATGAGCTTGATCAGCTAGCACATCTCTGCAAATAACACACTATGGTTTTAGTACTTCAGTATCAATTATGGCTACAAAACTGAGCTCAAGGGGAGCCTGGGTGGCTCAGCCGGTTAAGTGTCCACTTTGGCTCAGGTCATGATCTCACGGCTTCTTGGGTTCTAGCCCCGCATCAGACTCTGTGCTGACAGCTCTGAGCCTAGAGCCTGATTCAGATTCTGTCTCCTTCTCTCTCTGCCCCTCTCCCAATCGCACGTATGCTCTCTCTCAAAAATAAATGAACATTTAAAAGTTAAAAGAAAAACAAAACTGAGCTCAAAACATGAAGAATCATACTCCCAAGTAAAACTAGTACAAATTCTTTTGGTTTTAATTTCTTCAGAACCACTTTCATTTGTCATCATTTGTTTTGTTATTGCTGCTGCTTGCATGGTAGGAAAAGTATGTTTTTTCTTTCTTTTTAAAAAATTATTTTAAATTTTATTTATTTTGAGAAAGGCAGAGACAGGGTGAGTTGGAGAGGGGCAGAGAGAGAGGGAGAGACAGAATCCCAAGCAGATTCCACACTGTCACCGCAGAGCTTGATACACAAGGCTTGAACGTACAAAACCTTGAGACCATGACCCGAGCTGAAACCAAGAGTCAAAGGCGTAACAGATTAAGCCTAATCTATCCTCATTTTTAAAAATCCTGTTCCTAGGGCACCTGGGTGGCTCAGTCGGCTAAGTGTCCGACTTTGGCTCAGGTCATGATCTTGCGGTCCGTGAGTTCGAGCCCTGCGTCGGGCTCTGTGCTGACAGCTCAGAGCCTGGAGACTGCTTCGGAATCTGTGTCTCCCTCCCTCTGCCCCTCCCCTGCTCATGCTCTGCCTCTCTCTCTGTCTCAGAAATAAATAAACAATTAAAAAAATTAAAAATCCTGTTCTCTTTTTGCTGTTCAACTTGTGTATTTTCCATTAATCTGTGTTCCAGATGGCTGATACGTTCTTCTGCATTCTCTGATCTACTATTTATTCCATTTAGTGTATTTTTTATTTCAGTTATTGTATTTTTCCACAAACTGGTTCTTGTAATATTAGTTCTTTTAAATATTTTCTATCTCTTTATTGAAGGTCTCACTGAATTCTTCCACTCTTTTCTCCAGCCCAGTGAATATCTTTATAATCATTACTTTAAATTCTTTATCTGGCATATCGTTTATTTTTGTTTAATTCTTTTATTGAGGTTTTTTCCTTAAAAAAAAAGATTAAGAGTTACATGCTCTACGCTCTGAGCCAGCCAGGCACCCCAGTGATTTTTTTAATGTATGAGAAAGTGCTAAACCTCACTCACAGATACAAAAATGCAACTTTAAAATGTTGGAATATCATTTTTCATATTTCAAATTGGCAAAGATAAAAAAATTTGTGAATATTCTGTCGGAGATTTGGGGAGTCATTAACTTAACAAATTATTATTGAGCACCTATGACAAGTCTATGCTGGACACTGAGTGACCAGCAGTTGACAAACAAAAATTCCTTTTTTCCAGGAGCATACATTCCAATGTGAGAGCAGGGGCATACAATAAATGAAAATAAACAAGAGGAGGGACAAAGAGAGAGAGAAAGAATGTCAGGAAGTACTCTAAGAAAAAGAAAGCAGTATAAAGTATGGTAAGCGACCAAGGGGTAGTGTTATTTTAGGGAAGCTGGTCAAAGGAGAACTTCCTGGAAAGTTGACAATTGAGCAAAGGCCTACATGAGATGAGGGGTGAGTTTTGGAGATTTCTGATGGAAGTGTTTTCCAAGCAGTGTGAAGTAGTCACGTGACTCCTTTCATAGATACCACTTCTCAAATTTGCCTAACTTCTAAAAGTTAGGCAATGATTTGTTAGATATGACCCCGAAACTACGAGCAGCCAAATAAAAAAATAGATAAATCAGATAATCTGAAAATATAGAACTTGTGTACTTCAAAGAAGATTATCAAGAAAGTAAAAAGACAACCCAAAGAAATAGAAAATATTTGCAAATCATCTATTCGATCTAAAGGTCGAGTGTCCAGAATATATAAACAACTGTTACAATGCAACAATAAGACAAGTCTAAGAATGGACAAAGTGTTTTCTCCAAATAAAATATACAAATTAAAATGAAAGGGGGGCCTGGGTGACACAGTCAGTTAAGTGTCTGACTCTGGATTTCAGCTCAGGTCAGGATCTCTTAGTTCATCAGATAGAGCCCCGCATTGGGCAAGCGCAGGGCCTGCTTGGAATTCTCTCTTTCTCTCCTCTACTCCTCCCCAGTTCGTTATCTCTCTCTCTTTCTCAAAATAAATAAGCTTAAAAAAAACTAACATGAAAGACATGAAAAGGTGCTCAATATCATTAGTCATCGGGGAAATGAAAATCAAAACCACAATGAGATACCACTTCATACCTACTAGGTGGCTAAAATAAGAAAGACAACAATAGCAAGCTTTGCCAAGGAGAACTGGAACTTTCACATTGCTGATGTGAAGATAAAATGGTTCAGCCCCTTTGGATATCACTTTGGCACTCTCTCAAAAAGTCAAAGAGGGAAAAAAGTTACAGAGGGAGGGAGCCAAACCATAAGAGACTCCTAAAAACTGAGAACAATCTGAGGGTTGATGGGGGATGGGAGGGAGGGGAGGGTGGGTGATGGGTATTGAGGAGGGCACCTGTTGGGATGAGCACTGGGTGTTGTATGGAAACCAATTTGACAATAAATATCATATTTTTAAAAAAAAGTGAAAGAAGGTTACCATATGACTCATCCCTTCAGCACCTAGGAATATACTCAGAAGAACTGGAAACATATCCACACAAAAACTTGAACATGAATGCTCGTAGCAACTTTGTTCCTAATAGCCAGAAAGTGGAAACAACCCACATGACCATCAACTGATGAATGGACAAACAGGATGTGATCTGCCCGTACAATGGAATATTATTCAACCATAAAAGAGAATATAGCCTGCACCATTACTGTATGCTACAGGCTACGACATGGATGAACCTCGAAAACATTATGCTAAATGAAAGAAGCCAGACACAAAAGGCCACATATTTTGTAATTCGATTTATACGGAATATGGAGGCCGTGGGGATTCGGTGCAAGTGTAGAAACAGCTTACGGAGGTGTACCAAGGCTTAGTCAGGAAGTTATTTTTCCACTGATCAGGTTTTTCATAACAGGTCCAAATTCCCCAGCATGATTGATTCTATGGAGGGACAGTGACTGTACCTCTTCTAAGGTGTAAGAGTTTGGTCTTCAACTTGTTGGGAATATTTAAGGTACCCAAGGAAACTAATCTCTTCTTTTTATTCTCAGAGTCCTTATTCAGAAAAATGCCCCCAAACTTGTAGCTACAAATTTGCAGGACCTTTTAATGTTACTAACAACTTGGTATTCACAATTGTTTAGGGCCCAAACAGTTTACTATTCTGTAAAAACTGGAAGAAAACTGATATGTGATGAATCTCTTTTGACTAATAGATCATCTTTTTAAAAAAATCTTAATGTTTATTCATTTTTGAGAGAAAGAGACAGAGACAGAGTGCAAGCAGGGGAGGAACAGAGAGAGAGGGAGACACAAAACGCAAAACAGGCTCTAGGCTCCGAGCGGTCAATACAGACCCTGACGTGGGTTCGAACCCACAGACCGTGAGATCATGACCTGAGCTGAAGTCGGCCGCTTAACCGACTGACCCACCCAGGTACCCCTAGACTAGATCATCTTAAAGGTTATAGTTTATCAGCTGGTAGAGTATTTATCAGTTTTGTGTCTAATTTAGGAATAATATTTTAGCATTTTTCCCCCAATGACTATCTAAATTTCAATTTCTTGTATCTTTTAAGTCAGCTTTGTCATTTTACCAAATCTCTCCTTAATGAATTTTTTTTTATTTATTTTTTTATTTTTATTTATTTATTTATTTTTGGGACAGAGAAAGACAGAGCATGAACGGGGGAGGGGCAGAGAGAGGGGGAGACACAGAATCGGAAACAGGCTCCAGGCTCTGAGCCATCAGCCCAGAGCCCGACGCGGGGCTCGAACTCCCGGACCGCGAGATCATGACCTGGCTGAAGTCGGACGCTTAACCGACTGCGCCACCCAGGCGCCCCAACTCCTTAATGAATTAAATACAATGTTGACACAAGCTTACGTGAGAACTAGAGTTTTTTAAAAAATAACATGAAGAGTATGGTGGCATAAATATAATAAAAATAGGGAAGCAAAGTGAAGGTTATTGGTGGTTTTTCAGGCAGTTGTTTTTTGAATGGGTTTTCCAATAATAACAATTTCCCCAACATCATCCAGTAGAGGGATGAGCATCTTTACTTCCTGAGAGACTAAGGGTTTTAGTCTTAGCTTTCAGGGCTTGGTACCTGAAAAGGCTTCTTCCCAAGTTTTTTCCCTAAGCTTCCCTAAAAAAAGTTTTGCAATGTCTCCTTTATATCCATGAGGGAAGCAAGAAAAGATTTTGTCTTTTGTGAGCCTCATCTTCCCACAGTGCTATTGTTCTATCCTGCTTGGATGAGAATTTTCTAGGTTTCCTCTTAAGTGATTTGGCATTTGAAAGTCCCAGGAGTCACCAAGAGAAAACTATAATTTGGGATCATCCCTATTGTGCCAATTCTATCTCTTGGGGACCGTAAGAATTGAATATGAGGGGTACCTGAGTGGCTCAGTTGGTTAAGTGTCTGCCCTTGATTTTGGCTCAGGTCATGATCTCAGGGTTCATGAGATCAAGCCCCACATCAGGCTCAGTACTGACAGTGCGGAGCCTACTTGGGATTCTCACTCTCCCTCTCTCTGCCCCTCCTAATGTTCCGTGTGAGCGCTCTCTCTCAAAATAAAAAACTTAAAGAATATGAACTGAGTGATAATGAGAAATCTCCTTCCTAATCACTGGACTGGGAGATACCCACAGAAAATCTGCCTAGCTTAAGAATGAAGATAGATAGGGCATACATTAAAAAAGAATCTTTTTAAGAGGTGGGGAGGAATAACTTAGAAATAGATAAAAATCAGTCTGTGATCCCTTCCTGGGATGGTAAAAGATTGTGAATTGAAAATAGCTTAGAGACAAAGCTTTATTTTGGAATGTCTTAACAATAGAGGGGTATAAGGAGGAGAATGAGAAACTATAACATCCGGGGTCTTACGTGGTAACTTGGCCCTTGTCCTGTACTTCACTTTCATTGTCCTTAGAGTCTTTACTACTTCAGGTACTGTACACCAGGTTGAATTTTTGTGAGAAAGTCTACAGCCTCAGAATTCTTAGAAATATGGTCAGCAGTCAGCACAGCATAACTGGGTCCTCTCCTCAGGTCTCATGTAGCTAAAATCAAGATGTCAGTCAGGCTGCAATTTTCTTTTAGCCTAAGGGGCATCCATCTCTATAATTTGGGCAAATAGATTTTATGCATCCTGTTTTTAATTCTAAACATGAAGTGATTTTTATTATCCTCATTTTATAGAATAGGAAGTAGAGGCTTCAAACGTTCAATATTATTATGCCTATAAGCCCACAGCTAGAAATCCAGAGTAGAGACACTAATCCCAGAGAAATGTTTAAGAGTTTGGGGTTTTTGGGGGGCGCCTAGGTGGCTCCGCCGGTTAAGCGTCTGACCTTGGCTCAGGTCACGATCTCATGGTCAGTGATTTCGAGCCCTGCATTGGGCTCTGTGCTGACAGCTCAGAGCCTGGAGCCTGCTTCGATTCTGTGTTTCCTTCTCTCTGCTCCACCCCGGCCGCCCCCCCCTGCCTCGCTCTCTCAAAAATAAGTAAACATTAAAAAGAAAAAAGTTTTTTAAAAGTTTTGGGATTTTTTGTTTGTTTACACCAAGAGTTGGAAAGGATTTGACTCTGCCAGCACCAAGGGGTACTGACAAGGATGAAGTTAGCAGACTATTAAAAAGTTCAACCTAGAAATAATTAGGGCTGGAAGAGCTCGCGGCAGCAGGAGGGGAAGCAAGGACCTACCGACTTAAATGGCAGGCAATTTTAATTACCAATTTCGAACAAATATTTTTCCCCTAAAATTGATTAGATTAGAATCATCTAGGGGGCTACTAGCACCTCTTTCAGGCTGTTTTTAAAAAAAAAAAGAGCTTTTAATTTTAACTAAACCTCTTTTTGTTGCAATTGTTCAAGTCAGCCTAGATTTACAGCAAATGGCATAGTAAGTGCTCCAGGATTATTAATGATCACATTATTAAAACAAACTTTGCGCCAAGTTCCTTATGGGCTGTCCTACGAGTGTCCAGTCAAGAGCTAAGAGGAGCCACTCTAAATTTACACAAGTTCCCAAGGCGACGGAGAATAATAGAGCAGCCGGGATTCGGACAGCCGAATCCTATACACCAATTCGGGACCCTTGCGGCAGCACGGGAGTGCCCACTTTTAAACAGCCCGAGACCACGTGGCCACCGGCAAGCTCCGCTATTGGCCCCCCGACTCTAACACTTGGCTTTGGCGCCGAACCTTTCCCCCCATGTGGGCACAACCATTGGCTCCGCGCTCGGAGGGACTCTGCGCAAATCTCACGATCAAGGCTTTTTCGAGTGAAGCTTCAGACTGATTCTCCGGAAATGTTCAGCTGAAAATTCAACAATCAAATGAAATCCACTCAACAGAGCCTTAGAAGGCTTCTTTTGCCAAAAGTAAAGAGAAGACGGGACCCCGGCTCCCCCTACGCTCTGCGGGGACCGCGAGTATGGTTCCGTTCAAGGCGCGGACTCCGCCTCCGCGGGCGCCGCCATTTTGTTTGGCTGGACGGGAGCGAGCGGCGCTTTGGGGGAGGGGTCTCGTAGGCGCCTCATTGGACCCCACGGCAGCGCTGTCGCTTCTCGGTGGGGAGGCCTTCTCCCCGGCGAGGGGCGCGGAATCATGTACATAAAACAGGTGAGGCCTGTGCGTCTCGCCCACTCCCTCGCGGGCCTGTGAGGACAGCTCCGTCTGGCGGGGGTGTCTCGGCTCGACCCGTGGCCTCCCGCCTCCCGGCAGGGTGGACCCAAGACGCGGGCTGCGGGGGAGGGGAGAGGCCCCGCCCCGCCAGCGCGGGGCCGCGGCGCGGGCCTCCCCCGCCGGGCGCCCGTCCGCGGGAGTAGCATCTCCGAGAGGTTTGGAGGGACCGGGCCTTCCCAGTGGGTCGGGGGCGAGCTGGGGGCGGCAGCGGCGGGGCGGGCAAGCTGTGTCGTCCTGCCGGGGCCAGCCCCGCGTGGGCCCTTTGCGCGGGGTGTGTGGAAAGGTGGTCCCCCGGGCCCGGGGGCATCCCTGGGGGGGCTCAGGTTGGGGTGTCAGCTTAGCCCGGGGTCTTTGTCCCCGAATTACAGGAGACGGGAAAGGGACCCTCCTCCTTGCAGAGTATGTAGCGCCGCCTCGTTCACTTGTTTACTTCTGTCAAAATGGTCTTCCCGCGCAAGAGTCCACCCCAAAGATGAACCCATCCGCACTCTTGGAAAAGTTTCTCTGTTGGATGTGTTGGACTCTCAGCACCCCTTTCTTGGAACGTCTGCTCCTTCTGGCCGGTCGGCGTGTCCGAGAGAAGCGCCCACTGCTCCTGGAGTCAGGAAAGCTTGGGGCCGACCGGCCTGCTTGACACACTTTTTCGCTGTAGCTCGGGGATGTTCAGCGTTCCAGCGAACCTTACTTACACAATGTACTTGCTCTTGAGAGTTCTTTAACAGGTGACTTACAACACTGGCCCTGGCTACCGATAAACGCGGACGTTTTAGAAGATTTTTTAATCGCCACTTTCCAAAATGAATTTTTCTTCTATGAAATGGAAAGTTCTCTATCTTGCATTAAATGAGAAACCAGAGAGAGAAGTGCCAAGGAAGAATGTTTAGGAGTTAGTCTTCTGGTAGTGTGTGTTCTCTTAAAAGTATCTTTTATTTATTAGGTTATCATCCAGGGTTTTCGGAGTTACAGAGATCAAACAATTGTAGATCCCTTCAGTTCAAAGCATAATGTTATTGGTAAGTGTTCATGGTTTCCAAGATCAGATTTATATTTATAGAGCCATTTAAATTCGGTCTATATTTAGGCTTGAGATGGGAATTGGCTTTGAATATTCTATGAATTTATACATGTTTCTTCTATATGAAATAACTTCTGTTTTTTTTTAGTCTGCACTGATGAATTGCTTACTTTATATATTTAAAACGTTTGCACAAGTTACTCATTTGGGTAGCCTGGTAGGTGTGAAAGTGTCTTTTAATAGCTTTACGTTTATAGTGAATGACACTAAAGTTAACATTTGAGCTATACTCTTCTTGATATGTCATTTCCTGGTTAAAACGCCCACTGTTGTCTAATTTCAGAGATGACCATTCTTTATTCACAAATTTGATTGTTCTTGGGTTTTTTCTTTCCCAATATTTAAGGTCAGACCATGCAGCTTGGTGGGCAGAGCATAAACTTTGGAGCATAACAGAATGGGTTTCACATCCCAGTTCTGACTCATACTCTTTTTCAAACTTGACTTCTTGAGGGGCTTTAGTTTTCTTATTTATAATGAAGAGCTAATGATACCTATCTTATAGGGGCTGTTGGGAAAATTAAATGAGGAAGTATATGTATGAGGATAAAGGACTGAAACGATTATTGTCCTGCAGCACAGTATTTAGTCTAAAGACTCTTCAGTTGATAGTGTCCATTTTTTGCTGATACAGCCAGCAAAAGTGTTTTCTGACATTCTGCTGAATTTTTAAAGGCTAGATGAAACAATGTGCTGTAAATAGACTTAAGCTATACATTGTCTTCCTTGAGGGGTATATTGGTATGTTAGACTGCTAACTCCACCATAAAATAGAGATTGGGTAGCTTAAAGAGCAGGAATTTATCTTCTCAGTGCTCTGGTAGCTCAAATCCACGATCAGGCTGCCAGCATAGTCACATTCTGGAAGTCGCCATCTTTTTTGTTTGTTTGTTTTTAATGTTTTAATGTTTATTTTTGAGACAGAGACACAGAGTATGAGTGGGGGAAGAGCAGAGAGAGAGGGAGACACAGAATCCAGAGCAGGCTTCGGGCTCTTTGCTGACAGCTCAGAGCCTGACGTGGGGCTCGAACCCGTGACAAGTGAGATCATCACCTGAGCCAAAATCAAGACGCTCAACTGACTGAGCCACCCAGGCATCCCCTGAAAGTCACCATCTTTGTCATCAGGATCGTGTGACTGTTTGATTCTCTCTCCCTCTTCTTCATTAGAGCACAAATTCCATTATGAAGGCCCCACCCTCACAACCTCATTAATCCTGATTACCTCCCAAAGCTCCCCCCCCCCCCCCAATACCATAACATTTGGGGTTAGGGCTTCAACATATGAATGAGAGAGTAACACAGTTCATTCTGTGGCATGGGATAAGGTGAGATTTATATAGAGATCAGTAATAGGCAAACACTAAATGCTGATGTTCCCAGAGAATCTACTTTATTTTGAAATAAATAATAAATTTTAAAAATTGAGAGCAAAAGTGTCAACTATACTTTGAAATAAAATTTAAAAATTGAGGCATGGGAATGCAAACTGGTGTAGCCGCTCTGGAAGACAGTGTGGAGGTTCCTCAAAAAATTAGAAATACATCTACCCTACCACCCAGCAATAGCACTGCTAGGAATTGACCCAAGGGATACAGGAGTACTGATGCATAGGGGCACTTGAACCCCAGTGTTTATAGCAGCACTTTCAACAATAGCCAAATTATGGAAAGAGCCTAAATGTCCATCAACTGATGAATGGATAAAAAATTGTGGTTTATATACACAATGGAATACTACGTGGCCATGAGAAAGAATAAAATATGGCCTTTTGTAGCAACGTGGGTAGAACTGGAGAGTGTCATGCTCAGTGAAATAAGCCATACAGAGAAAGACAGATACCATATGTTTTCACTCTTAGGTGGATCCTGAGAAACTTAACAGAAGACCATGGGGGAGGGGAAGGAAAAAAAAAAGGAGTTTTTAAGAGACTCTTAAAAACTGAGAACAAACTGAGGGTTGATGGGGGGTGGGTGATGGGTATTGAGGAGGGCACCTGTTGGGATGAGCACTGGGTGTTGTATGGAAACCAATTTGACAATAAATTTCATATTAAAAAAATAATAAAAATTGAGGCAAAAACAAAACCTGACCTCAGTACATTAGTTGCAGCCTTGTAGTTGGGAATAAAGAAAACACTTTGGGGGCGCCTAGGTGGCTCAGTCAGTTAAACATCTGACCCTTGGTTTTGGATCATGTCTTGATCTCATGGTTGGAGGTTTCAAGCCCCGCATCGGGCTGTGAGCTAATGGTGCAGAACCTGTTTGGGATCCTCTCTCCCTCTCTCTCTGTCCCTTCCACCCCCATGCGCATGTGCAAGATAAACTTATAAAAAAAACCACTTTTTACCCTCTGCTGTACCTGTTGAATAGTTAATTTAATTAAAGTGCCACAAGGATAGCCTGATTGTTCTGGTATTTTATTTATATTTTGATTACAAGTACCTTCTGATTTTCATCAATCAGAAAATCTTTGGAAATGGAAAAAAATGAATAATTACTAGATATCAATTATTTAAAAATTATATATTCTATTAAAATATAATTGCTAGATTTATATTACAGGTTAAACTAGATGAATATCTTAATTAGATCAATGGTATAATTTTATGAGCTGTAAAATGATGGCTTTTATTATGATGATTAGATTGTAGAATCTATCAAGTATTTTTGTTTTAGCTATTAAGAGACCACTGTTTTACTACTTTGTTTACATTAGTATTGTTAACAGTAACAGTTACAGAGTAAATTGTCTAAGTGGTTTTTCTTTTGTTTTAACAAACCTAATATGATTTTATGCTTAAACATTTTTTTTAAGGTTTTTAAGCTTTTTTAAAAAATTTATTTTTTGAGTGAGAGAGAGGGAGAATACCCACATGAGCAGGGGAGGGGCAGAGAGAGGGAGAGGGAAGATCCCAAGCAGGCTCCTCACTGTCAATGCAGAGCCTGACTCAGAGCTCTATCTCAGGAACTGTGAGATCATGCCCTGAGCTGAACTCAGGAGTTGGACACTTAACCAAGTAGGCCACCCAGGCACCCCACTGCTTAAACATGTTTTAAAGACAGGAAAGACCCAAAGTAGTGTAGACTGAGATTGACATTAAAAATATCCTGTGAAAGCATAGTACTTTGATTATTTAATGATTTGACCTTAAACAAAGATTTGAAGGCAACTATATCTTCTGGTGATCTTCAGTGTTTTAATCTCTTGCTTGAACAGTTGAATGATGTTTGAATTACCAAACATACACCTTTTTAAGGTTACTTTGTCTCTAGCTTTTTAACAAAAGAAATATGTTAATTGTAGAACGTTATGGAAGAGTTTAAAAGCTGAAAGGAAAAAACTAAACTGTAATCCTGCCCAGCAATAGCCATTCTTAATATTAACAACCTATACTTGTATTAGCCTTGGTTTCCTAGAAAACAGAATCCAAGGCCCACTCAGCAACTAATAAGACTTTAATGGGAAGGTTCAGTCTGAGGGCAAGAGTAAAACGGAAAGTTGGTCATAGCTTTATAAAGAAGGTTCAGCTGGTTTGTGGTCATATTGGATAACTTCCAGACAGTCTTTGTGAACCCACCACGCCTGGGAAAGATCAGATTGGAAAGGAATGGAGACGGCTTTGTCTGCTAGTTCCTGTTCTCTGATTGGTCAGAGTTTACTACACAGGGCATTAATTAATTCCTCCATGCTTTTGGATTGTGTTACTCTGGGGACTAACCCCCTAAAGTAGTCAGGGAACTATACAGTGTCTTTTGGATTTTCACAGGTCTGACCTGAGTGCACACCCAGGGTAGGCTGAAACAACCTAAAGGTGATGGAATACTGAATCTCTCCATTGACAGGCAGTTAAGGCTTGGGTTGGGGCAGGTGATTCTGGGGCACATATAAACTGGATCTACCCCCATATGCCTCCAGTCTTTGTGTATGTACATCTACATAAATGAGCCTTTTTTTTTTTTTTTTAAAGTTTATTTTGAGAGAAACCACAAGTGAGGGAGGGGCAGGGAGGAAGAGAAAATCCCAAGCAGTCCCTGAGCTGTCAGCACAGAGCCCAACGTGGGGCTTATTCCCATGAACAGTAAGATCATGACCTGAGCCAAAATCAAGAGTCAGGCGCTTAACGGACTGAGCCACCCAGGCTCCCCCTAAGCATTTTAATTTAATTTTTAATTATTTATTTTTTTAATTTTTAAAATATTTTTCATTTATTATTTTTGAGAGACAGAGCATGCGTGGAGGAGGGACAGACAGAGAGAGAGGGAGACACAGAATCCAAAGCAGGCTCCAGGCTCTGAGCTCTCAGCACAAGAGCCCAACGCGGAGCTAGAGGTCAAGAACAGTGAGGTCACAACCTGAGCCAGAGTCAGACACTTAACCAACTGAGCCAGCCAGGCGCCCCTATTTAATTTTTTAAATGTTTTATTTATTTTTGAGAGAGTGCACACAAGAACAGGGAGGGGCAGAGAGAGAGGGAGACCGAGGATGTGAAGTGGGCTCTGTGCTGACAGCAGAGAGCCCGGTGGCTGGAATCCCCAAATTGAACCATGAGGATGATCCTGACCTGAGCTGAAGTTGAACACTCAACCAGCTGAGCTACCCAGGCGCCCCACAATAAGCCTTTTAAAATAAAATAAAAGTGGGCTTGTAGTATAATCTTTTGATAATCTGTTTTTTTCTACTTAAGAATAAGTCTTGGGGCGCCTGGGTGGCTCAGTCGGTTAAGTGTCCAACTTCGGCTCAGGTCATGATCTCGCGGTTCGTGAGTTCAAGCCCCGCGTCAGGCTCTGTGCTGATGGCTCAGAGCCTGGAGCCTGTTTCGGATTCTGCGTCTCCCTCTCTCTCTCTGACCCTCCCCCGTTCATGCTCTGTCTCTCTCTCTCTCTCAAAAATAAATAAACATTTAAAAAAAAATTTTTTTTAAGAATAAGTCTTGATCTCTTTCCTTATTAGTCAACATCCTTGAAATTGCTTTACAGTATTCCACTGATGGGTAGGAGTAATTAAAGGGAAATTTAAAGTTTTAAGTTATTTATGAATAGATTACGGTTTTAACTATATGTAATTCTTTGAATGCTAAATTCTCTTTTTAAACTTTTATTTAGAGATAATTTCAAATTTACAGAAAAGTTGTATAAATAGGAACAGTACAGAGAATACGCTGATCTCCTTTACCCAAATCTACCTGTTAACTTTTTCCTCTTTTGCTTTATCATTTGTACCCACTCTCACACTTTTTTTCTTAGAATAAGTTATGTAGGTCTTTGTCCTTTACCGTTGACTTCAATGTAAGCTTTCTAAGAATAGGGATATTCTCTTACATAATCACGGTAGAGTTTGTAAATTTCCATAAATTTGACATTAATACGATAATCTGCTGTTTATTTTTCAGTTGTACTGATTGACCCCCAAATTTTCTTTATAGTATTTTTTCCTCCAGTACAGGGCCTAATTTAAGGTCAGGTATTGCTTTTGGTGGTCATATCTATTTAGTCTCTTTAATCTGGATCATTTCCATAGCCTTTCTTTGTCTTTTTTAACATTGTTTTTAAAAAAATACTACATAAATGATGTGTCCTTCTGAGTATATTATATCTGGAAGTGAATGATGTCTACTTTTTTTGTTGTTGTTTAATTTACTTCTTTTGAGAGAGCATGTACAAGTAGTGGGAGGGTGGCTCAGTTGGTTGAGTGTCCAACTTTGGCTTGGGTCATGATCTCAGTCAGTGAGTTCAAGCCCCTTGTCGGGCTCTGTGCTGACAGCTCAGAGCCTGGAACCTGCGTTGAATTCTGTCTCCTTCTCTCTCTGCCCCTCCCCTGCTCGTGTCTGTCTCTGTCTCAAAAATAAACGAACATTAAAAATTAAAAAAAAATTGCGTGTCCATAGTAATGATTGTAAATTATGAAAACCTAGTAACATATTAGTTATTCCAAATATTATTTGTTAGGAAAAAGCAAAAGAATAAACAATGAAGTAAATTTAAGAAAAAAAAAATACCTGAAGTCTCTACAAAAATTGCATTCATTTGGTGATTAAAGCTGTTTTGTTTATGGATTTCTTTTGTTCACTGTTCTTTGTATTTAATTTCAGATATTAAGATGTTAAGTTAGAAAATTGAATATAAATTTTTTAATACTTACGGTAAAGTTTTAATTTTATTGGTTTTTATAGAAAGTAACATGTACTTTTTGAAATTTTATAGTGGGCAGAAATGGATCTGGAAAAAGTAACTTTTTTTACGGTAAGTGTTGTTTTTTTCAATTCTAAATATATTAAGACCTGGGTATCTTCGCGTAGTTTATTTTAAAGATTGGTTTTCTGAGATTATGTCTGTATGAAACTCAAGAAATACTTTTTCGTACAGGGTTGCAGTTTAGTGTAGGGAGTGTAGAGTATAATGATCTGAGTTCTACTCTATACCTAGTGATTAAGTAGCTGAGAGGTTGGGCAAAACAATCTTTCAGGGTACTCTTTGCAATTTAAAAGTGTACTTGACCTGTCTACTTTGATGGGTTATGGGAATCATGAGATAATAATAATGGAAGTGCTTTTTAAACTTGAATGCTGTATGTAAATGTTGCAGATGCATATTTATACAAGTGTAAATGCAACAACATAGTTAATATTGTTTTGGAAAATGACTCATCTTCTTGTTTCATTATGTATGTATGTAAGTAAATAAGCCTTTCACCCAACATGGGGCTTGAACTCATAATCCCAACCAAGATCAAGAACTGCATGCTCTACTGACTGAGCCAGCCAGGCATCCCTCTGTTTCCTCTTTTAAAAAAATGTTTTCTAAATCATTTTTATGAAAGATAGAGGGGTGTAAAAAATTAGAGACTCAACAAAGATTATTGTCAGTTTGAAGATAGTAAATAGCTTTGAAAATTCTAAAGATAAAATACATTTAAGTATAATGCCTCTGTTAACAAATCCTTTGGAGAGAGAAAACATCTGAACAGGTTTGAACTATACAAGAAGTAGATTGAAAAAATTTTGAACCTCTTGTTTGAGTAGTGCTTGAGGGAAAGGGGGTGGGGCTTAGCAGGAGCAAAGGTTCTATCCCTCTGTGCTCACAAATCTATAGCCCTTCAGTGGTTGTAATTTGGTGATGATAAGTGAGTGGGATTGGAGTAGAAGTATTTCATAATCTCCAGGCGGATAAAGGCAGTTTGAATCTGTTCCCCTAAGGTGATTATGTGATTATGAAAGATAACCACTCTCCCCTCAACATACATATTCATACATGCGTACTCAACTCTTGGAATGTCAAAGGTCTCTTGGGTGAACTGGTAACAGGACAGCTGAGTAGAGTTTCATTTCTAGGGCAGGGTGGTCCAGTTAGGTAATTTATATGGAAGCAGCAGTGACTTCTTACAGAAGATAAGAGCAGTGCAAACAGTGCATTAGAATGTGGGAATCTGAACTGTTTCCCTGTGTTTCCCACTTAGTTTAATTTCTTTTGACAAAACTATCCTGCTAAGGATATGGTAAGAATATGTCCTATTTTGTTAATAAATATTTTGATGTATATTATTTACTTCTAGTGGATAAAAGCAAAGTGTTAATCACTCAGTGTGTACTTTGATCAAGAGGTAGATTTTAGTTCTGCTTACCTCTTTTTGTTACCTCAGTGTTCTCTTTTTCTTCCCTTAAATGTTTCAGTGCAAACTTCTTAGTATTTTTCTTGTCATTTCTAAGCTGATTAGTCTAAAATACAAGCAATTTTTTGCATATATGAAATAGATAATCTGTTTTATCTGCCTTGTTCATTACCTGATAGAGGTATGGGAAATTATAAATTAAGGCATAAAGCTTCTTTGAGACTATACTAATATTTAATGTTTTTGTATTTTTAGCAATTCAGTTTGTTCTTAGTGATGAGTTCAGTCATCTTCGTCCGGAACAGCGATTGGCTTTGTTGCATGTGAGTGAGATTGCTTTGAGATTGTCAATACATGTTGACATTATGTATTTTTAAAACTATATTGTTAATTCCGTTAAATAAAATCACTTGTTCAAGTTTCAGATCTTTTGTAAACATGATATAATCTTTCTTAGTAAACATGGTACAGTCTCTCTTAAGTGTGTTAATTCTACTATGGAATTTAGCCTACTATATTAATGCAAGATAAAGGCCTAATTTTTATGTAAATGGTAATAAAATTGTAGGACTTTCCTATAAATGGGTGTGTCTTCCATATAAATAGAAATTCTTTTTTAAACAATTTTTTAGTGTTTATTTTTGAGAGAGAGAGAGCATGAGCAGGGGAGGGGCAGAGAAAGAGGGAGACACAAAATCTGAAGCAGGTTCCAGGCTCTGAGCTGTCAGCGCAGAGCCCAGCACAGGGCTCGGACCCAAAAACCATGAGATCATGACCTGAGCTGATGTTGGACACTCAACTGACTGAGCCACCCAGGCACCCCATAAATACAAATTCTTTATTAAGAGTATGGTCTGGTGATGCTCTGGAAACAGGCTTGCTAAAGAGAAAAGAGTTCGAAATTGGGAATTAGGAACTTTGAGACTCAGAACCAGAAGTTAATTGGGAGCATAGAGAAGGAACCATTACAAACTAAACAGCATAACATGTTATAATTTTATCCATATTTGTAACTCAAGTGGTCACATCATTTCCCAATATGAAAGATAAGTGTATTTATAGTAATGAAAATTATTAGAATTTTTCATTGGATCATTATGAATAATGAACTAAAGAAATTTTAGGATAAAAAATGATAAAAGGCTATAACAAAATAATAAATTTATTGTCAGTTTGAATATGACATAGTTTTAAAATGAGAAAGTGAGATTGCTTAGTATATCTTAACAGAATCTCTCACACTTAGGAAGGTGGTTTATTTTGTTTGTTTTCTTACCATTATCAACTGGTTGCCTATAGAAAAAATTTTTTTTACGTTTCTAAGATAGGCATTGAAAGAATAACTTCTTTAGGTATCATTCTTTATTATATTGAATCACTGTGTAGTAACAGTTTCTAGAATCTGGAAATTATCTGAACTTGGTAAAGGAGTGGCAGCATCATAAATTGGTGTATATGTGACATATATTAACTGTGTGTGTTTTCATAGCAGATTTAAAATTATATAGGATATAGCAAATTTAAACAAGTAAATGGAAATAAATAATTAGTTTTAAAAGCCAGGGCAGCTGGGTGGCTGAGTCAGTAAGCATCCAACCTTGGATTTCAGCTTAGGTCATGATCTTTGGTTTGTGAGATCGAGCCCTCCGTTGGGCTCCACGCTGGCAGTGTGGAGTCTACTTGGGATTCTCTCTCCTCTCTGCCCCTCCCCTGCTCTCTTGTACACCTGCGCTTTTTGTCTCTCTCAACAATAAATAAATAAACTTAAAAATTAAAAAAAGCCGAGTTCCAGTAATTATATGATTTGTTAGGGTTCCTTTCCAGCATTAAGTGAGTCTGTAAGAGAAAAGCCTCAAAGTGTTGTTGATATTAGCAAATAAGTAGAATTAGGTGGGCATGGGGTCTTATGTTCTAATAAAGTGGTTTTCAGAACAAGACCTAAGTACATCTGACTTTGATATCTCTTGGATAGTTTTCATTTTTTTAGTCAGAATCTAAAACCATTTGGTTGACAAGTATTGTTATCCTCATCCAGTGTCTTTGCTCTAGGATATATACTAGCCCAATAGAATTTTTTTTCCATTGAATTAGGCTTATTGCCATGCACTAAACTTTAAAGGTGTTTAAAGAAAAAATAAAAAAAAGAATATGAAAATACCACTTAAATGACAATTTTATCTTTTACATGTTTTAGGAGGGTACTGGTCCTCGTGTTATTTCTGCTTTCGTGGAGATTATTTTTGATAATTCGGACAACCGGTTGCCAGTGAGTAATGGCTTTTTTTTTTTTCTAGTCACAATTTTGAGAATTTTATTGATGCAGCTGATTTTTTTCCCAGCCTTTGAAACATTCATAACTGTATTAAATACAATTCTTATAATTTAGTTTATGTTAAAATAGCTATATGGTTTACATATTCATTTTGTCCTAAAATTATAATGAACATTCTAGCAAATAGGGTGTGTAAGTTGTTGTGAAAAAATATCTTTGTCATAAGAATTGATATTCATAGCAAATCTTTAGTGAGAATTGAAATTTCAAAATAAGTGTTATGGTTACAGACTCTAGAATGACCTTATTAACTGAAAAGTTTTCCATTTTTACTATGAAATTAACTTCAGGCTTTTACATTCTTTCTTAGATTGATAAAGAAGAAGTTTCACTTCGAAGAGTTATTGGTGCCAAAAAGGATCAGTATTTCTTAGACAAGAAAATGGTCACGTAAGCAATTTCTTTACATTTATAATTTCTTTATGAAAGAGTAAAAGTATTTTACTTAACTCCTATATGGGTTATATATGCCTCGTGGTCAACAAACCAAAATTTAGAGCATTAACAGAAGAATCAAGATTCTCTGAGGCCAGTAGAATAAATGGTTTCATGACTATTCTATACTCCCTCATGTTCCTTAACCCAGCAGTTACCCTTCATTTTTTTGCTTATTATTGGGCGATTAATCTGAAAAAATATTTTCAATGTTTATTAACAGGAAAAATGATGTGATGAATCTCCTTGAAAGTGCTGGTTTTTCTCGAAGCAATCCTTATTATATTGTAAAACAAGGAAAGGTAAAAATGTTGTATGTCCTTTTTTTATAGAATGTTTTCTGAGTATATTCACTTGAATGATGAATTTGCTTATAGATTCTAGTGGTTAAGTTGAAGCAAAAATGGACCTTACTGTCTCTTGTTTTCATTGATTTATTTTGTATAGATATTAGTATTACCTTTTATGTGGCCATAAAATTACAAAGTAGATCCACTGTGTAATGGGATTCAATTTTTTCAGCAGTTAGTGGATGTTGTTTTCGTTGTGACCTGTATCACTTAATAAGGTGTCCTATATTGGAAGACATTTTGGTTTGTGAAAGTCACATGGAAATATTTAAGAATATTGTAGAAATTCTTTAAAAATAGCATTTGAGGGGCGCCTGGGTGGCGCAGTCGGTTAAGCGTCCGACTTCAGCCAGGTCACGATCTCGCGGTCCGGGAGTTCGAGCCCCGCGTCAGGCTCTGGGCTGATGGCTCAGAGCCTGGAGCCTGTTTCCGATTCTGTGTCTCCCTCTCTCTCTGCCCCTCGCCCGTTCATGCTCTGTCTCTCTCTGTCCCAAAAATAAATAAACGTTGAAAAAAAAATAGCATTTGAAAAAAATTACTTCCTAAAAGTAATACTCTGTTATTTAATATATCACAGAGTTAAAATGGTGGAAAGCTTACATTGCCAGAAATCTACCATAATGCTGTATATTGTTTTTGCTTGTAGAGATTATATTCTTTATAGTTTTTAGTAGTTGCATACTTCAGCTGATTATTGTTTCCTCATATACTTTAAATTTTATCTAAGATAACTTCTTTTTCTTAGAACATACCCTGCATTGTTCACATAGTTTGCTGTAGTGTTTTTTTGAACTAGGGGAAAGTTCTTTTTAAATGTCCACTTATTTCATATTGGAGACATTTTTAGATATGTGTCGAAAACTTAGCATTCTGAACTGAGTAGGAAGAGTACGTATGGTGTTTCACATTTGGGAAATGCAGAGCAAGTTTTTGAAGACCATCTTTAGAAGCAAGGAATTTTTTTAAAAGGAGGCTGATTACAGGGTGACTGGGTGGCGCAGTAGGTTAAGTGTCTGACTGCGGCTCGGGTCAAGATCTCATAGCTCGTGGGTTCAAGCCTCGCATTGGGGTCTGTGCTGACAGCTCAGCGCCTGGAGCCTGCTTTGGATTCTGTGTCTCCTTCTGTCTCTTCCCCTCGCCCGCTCACATTCTGTCTCTACTCCAAAAATAAACAAAAAATTTAAAGAGGCTGATTACGAAAGACTAATTAATCTGAGTCTTCCCTGCAAACATACAGCATAGGCCCCTATACTTGCAGTTTCTATTCATGTCATTTCATATTAAGCCATCCATAAGTTACTTCATCTAAAAGAATGTTGCCTTCACCCCAGTGAAGACACTTCACTTTTTTCTAATTTGATTTTTTTCATAATAATTATACTGTATTGGTATACTTATTTCTTCTTCCATTAGAATGTAAGTTCCATGAAGGCAAGACTTTGTTTTGTTCATTGCTCTTTTCCCAGTGCCCAGCAGAGTGGCATATATGTTGTAAACATTTATTAAATATTTTTGAAGTGAGCAACTTGAATGAACATGCATAATTGGGGTAACCAGTGATAAGGATCTGAAAGGAGATTCTTTGATGTCTATACTTTTGATAGACCACATTTTTTCCAGAGTTGATTTCTGTCTTTATGTGAAAGTGTTAGAGTAACTTCACTTTTTTAATGCCATGACAGCATTTTTGCATTTAGTGGCTAACTTTATGAATATGTTAAACTCACGCTTGTTGTTTAAAGTTGCATGGCACTTAGTTTGTACCACTCTGTGTTTTTTTGCCGTATATTTAAAAATTTTTTTTGATGTTTGTTTGTTTTTGAGAGAGAGAAAGAGAGCATAAGCAGGGCAGGGTCTGAGAGAAGGGGACAGAGGATCCAAAGCAGGCTCTGTGCCGACAGCAGTGAGTCCGATGTGGGGCTCGAACTCATAAACTGAGAGATCATGACCTCAGCTGAAGTTGGATGCTCAACCGACTAAGCCACCCAGGTGCCCCACCATATATTTTTAAATAAGATTTTTAAAATGCTTTTGCTTGTTTTATTTAATGTAAGTTACTACCTGTGATAGACAGTTATTTTTACCTATCTATATTTAAAGAATACCATTTTGGGGGCACTCATCTGGCTCAGTTGGTAGACCATTCAACTCCTGATCTTGGGGGCATAGAGCTTACTTAAAAAATAATAGTAATAATGGGGCACCTCGGTGGCTCAGTCAGTTAAGCATGTGACTTCAGCTCAGGTCATGAACTCACAGTTTGTGGGTTTGAGCCCCACATTGGGCTCTGTGCTGACAGCTCAGAGCCTGGAGCCTGCTTCAGATTCTGTCTCCCTCTCTCTCTGCCCCTCCCCTAGCTCATGCTCTGTTTCTGTCTCTTAAAAATAAATAAACATTAAAAAATTTTTTTAAATAGTAATAATAATAAAGCATACCATTTTTGCTATACTTTTAATAGTATCATAACTTTTTAAAAATGTAGAGTGATAGTTTCCCCTTGTAAAAATACTGTTCCTTTAGAACAGAGTTCATCTTTTTTTTTTTTTTTAATGTTTATTTATTTTTGAGAGAATGCATGCAAGCGAAGTAGGGTCAGGAGGAGAGGGGAACAGAGGATTGGAAGCGAGCTCTGTGCTGACAGCAGAGAGAGCCCGATGCAGGGCTCGAACTCGCAAACCTTGAAATCGTGACCTAAGCCAAAGTTGGATGCCTAACCAACTGAGCCATCTGGGCACCCCTGGAGTTCATCTTTTATATTTTATCATAGTGACTGAGGAAAAATGGTGATGTAATGTTCTTCCTTTGTTTTTGTTTTTGTTGTTTTGTTTTTACAAAGTTTATTTTGAGAGAGGCAGCACGAGTAGGGGAGGGGCAGAGAGAGAAGGAGAGAGGGAGAATCCCAAACAGGCTTCAGGAAGCTAGCACTCAGAGCCCAATGTGGGGCTCAAACCCACAAAACTGCGAGGTCAGAACCTGAGCCAAAATCAAGAGTCGGATGCTTAACTGACTGAGCCACCCAGGAGCCACTTTTTCCTTCATTTTTAATTTAGAGAGTCTTATTCATAAATTAGACTTATGAATGTATCAATCCTATTTGGATTTTTATTTAATAAATTTTATTTAAGTGAGATAGAGGTCTGTAAGTAAATACACTGTACGAATTGCATTATTGAAGTTATGCTCTACTTAAAACCTAGCATGTGAGTACTCTTTCAAAGTAGAGTTCTTAAAGAACAGTCTATAGCTACGTAATAATTATTTTTGTAAAATTTTTAGATCAACCAGATGGCCACAGCACCAGATTCTCAGAGACTAAAACTATTGAGAGAAGTAGCTGGTACTAGAGTGTATGATGAACGAAAAGAAGAAAGCATATCTTTAATGAAAGAAACAGGTAAAATGAATGTGATTCTGCCTTATTTGTGTTGTGAATTACATATTCATTGTGCTGTGATGGTTGAGGGGAGTTCAATCTGTTCTCAAGAGTATACTGTTTGATAGTTTGCCTGTGTACTGAATGGAGAGAAAATTAGTTTGAGACATTTTAAGGTTTGAGATTTCCAGTGATTTCTCTCTTTAAATAAAGAATTACTGTTAGATAATGATGCCTTTATAGGTCAACTGTTTTGTGCCTCTAACGTCCTCATTGTTAGTGAGGATAACAGATTTGGATGCAAACCTCAAAAAGCATTTCTGGAAGTATCAGCTGGCATTAGGTTTTAAGTTGTTCAGGAGCAAGTAAATGGAAAACTTTAAGAATTTTCCTTAGTACATTATGATGGAAACCCTACTTTGCTTTTCAATTGCTATGGTTTGTCATTCCATAGATAGTCCTGAGTTCAAAATCTGACTAATAATTAACTGACGATGTGACTTTAGACTTGATCTCTCTGGTCTAAAGCTTCTCCATCTGTAAAATTCTTTTTCATAGTTTATGGTGATAAATAGAGGAGCAAAGTAGTACCATGATTGGAATATAGTAGGTGTTCAATATACGGCACCTGTGGATAATGCTATTATAGTAAAAGTTGAGAATCAGTGACACCAATGATGTTATGGTTTTTAATTTTGTAATGTTGTGGGAAGGCACAGTTGCCTTTAAAGGATGTTAAAACAGAGGACTTACTACATGTATTGTAAGAATTAGTAAACACTAATTTGGAAAGATATATGCCCCCGTATGTATGTGCATTGCAGCATTATTTACAGTAGCCAAGATGCGGAAGCAGCATAAGTGTCCATCAGATGAATGTTTAAAGATGTGGTATATGCATACAAGGGAATATTACTCCATTTTTTAAAAAATGAGATCTTACCATTTGTGACAACATGGATGAACTTAGAGGGTATCATGCTGAGTGAAATGAGTCGGACAGAAAGGCATATACCACATGATTTCACATATATACAGGATCTAAAAAAAACAGCAAACAAAATAGAAACAGACTCATAAATATAGAGAACAAACTGGTGGTTGCCAAGGTGGTGGTGCAGGGGGAAGATGGGTGAAACAGATGAAAGGGATTAGGAGGAAAAACTTCCAGTTATAAAATAAGTCACAGAGATGAAAAGTATAGTATAGGGAATATAGTCCATGATATTGTAATAATGTTGTATGGTGACAGATCGTAACTAGACTTATCACGGTGAGCATTGTGTAACGTATAAAATTATGAAATCACTATTGTGCACTTGAAATTAACATAACATTGTACGTCAACTAAAATAAAAAGTTTTAAAGTGTCACCATGTGTAACTGTTCTCTGATGCTTTTCATAATGAAGCATCGTGTCATTTTAGTTTTAGATTTGGTTACCACATACTTTCAAATAATGCTATAGTTCTTAAGGTTAATTTTAACTCATGGTATATTTGAGAAGATATTACATCAAAATTTCATTCAACTTCTTCACTCCTCTCTCATTTTTTAAGAGGGCAAACGCGAAAAAATCAATGAGTTGTTAAAATACATTGAAGAGAGATTACATACCTTAGAAGAAGAAAAGGAAGAACTGGCTCAATATCAGAAGTGGGATAAAATGAGACGAGCCCTGGAATATACCATTTACAATCAGGAACTTAATGAGACTCGTGCTAAACTTGATGAGGTAAAATACTTTTGTCACTTAAATTCATGAGTGATTTTATTTGAATGAGTAAGTTAAGCTCATGCTATATTTATACTTTTCAATGGTTTTTAAATAGGAACTTAAAAATTTTTAAATCTTAATAAATTCATTGGTCAGTGAATTTTTTTTTTATTTATATATGAAATTTATTGTCAAATTGGTTTCCATACAACATCCAGTGCTCATCCCAAAAGGTGCCCTCCTCAATACCCATCACCCACCCTCTCCTCCCTCCCACCCCCCATCAACCCTTAGTTTGTTCTCAGTTCTCAACAGTCTCTTATGCTTTGGCTCTCTCCCACTCTAACCTCTTTTTTTTTTTTTTTTTTCCCTTCCCCTCCCCCATGGGTTCCTGTTAAGTTTCTCCGGATCCACAAAAGAGTGAAACCATATGGTATCTGTCTTTCTCTGTATGGCTTATTTCACTTAGCATCACACTCTCCAGTTCCATCCACGTTGCTACAAAAGGCCCTATTTCATTTTTTCTCATTGCCACGTAGTATTCATTGTGTATATAAACCACAATTTCTTTATCCATTCATCCGTTGATGGACATTTAGGCTCTTTCCATAATTTGGCTATTGTTGAGAGTGCTGCTATGAACATTGGGGTACAAGTGCCCCTATGCATCAGTACTCCTGTGTCCCTTGGATAAATTCCTAGCAGTGCTATTGCTGGGTCATAGGGTAGGGCTATTTTTAATTTTCTGAGGAACCTCCACACTGCTTTCCAGAGCGGCTGCACCAATTTGCATTCCCACCAGCAGTGCAAGAGGGTTCCCGTTTCTCCACATCTCTCCAGCATCTATAGTCTCCTGATTTGTTCATTTTGGCCACTCTGACTGGCGTGAGGTGATACCTGAGTGTGGTTTTGATTTGTATTTCCCTGATAAGGAGCGACGCTGAACATCTTTTCATGTGCCTGTTGGCCATCCGGATGTCTTCTTTAGAGAAGTGTCTATTTATGTTTTCTGCCCATTTCTTCACTGGGTTATTTGCTTTTCGGGTGTGGAGTTTGGTGAGCTCTTTATAGATTTTGGATACTAGCCCTTTGTCTGATATGTCATTTGCAAATATCTTTTCCCATTCCGTTGGTTGCCTTTTCGTTTTGTTGGTTGTTTCCTTTGCTGTGCAGAAGCTTTTTATCTTCATAAGGTCCCAGTAATTCACTTTTGCTTTTAATTCCCTTGCCTTTGGGGATGTGTCGAGTAAGAGATTGCTACGGCTGAGGTCAGAGAGGTCTTTTCCTGCTTTCTCCTCTAAGGTTTTGATGGTTTCCTGTCTCACATTCAGGTCCTTTATCCATTTTGAGTTTATTTTTGTGAATGGTGTGAGAAAGTGGTCTAGTTTCAACCTTCTGCATGTTGCTGTCCACTTCTCCCAGCACCATTTGTTAAAGAGACTGTCTTTTTTCCATTGGATGTTCTTTCCTGCTTTGTCAAAGATGAGTTGGCCATACATTTGTGGGTCTAGTTCTGGGGTTTCTATTCTATTCCATTGGTCTATGTGTCTGTTTTTGTGCCAATACCATGCTGTCTTGATGATGACAGCTTTGTGGTAGAGGCTAAAGTCTGGGATTGTGATGCCTCCCGCTTTGGTCTTCTTCAAAATTCCTTTGGCTATTCGGGGCCTTTTGTGGTTCCATATGAATTTTAGGATTGCTTGTTCTAGTTTCGAGAAGAATGCTGGTGCAATTTTGATTGGGATTGCATTGAATGTGTAGATAGCTTTGGGTAGTATTGACATTTTGACAATATTTATTCTTCCAATCCATGAGCAGGGAATGTCTTTCCATTTCTTTAAATCTTCTTCAATTACCTTCATAAGCTTTCTATAGTTTTCAGCATACAGATCCTTTACATCTTTGGTTAGATTTATTCCTAGGTATTTTATGCTTCTTGGTGCAATTGTGAATGGGATCAGTTTCTTTATTTGTCTTTCTGTTGCTTCATTGTTAGTGTATAAGAATGCAACTGATTTCTGTACACTGATTTTGTATCTTGCAACTTTGCTGAATTCATGTATCAGTTCTAGCAGACTTTTGGTGGAGTCTGTCGGATTTTCCATGTATGATATCATGTCATCTGCAAAAAGCGAAAGCTTGACTTCATCTTTGCCAGTTTTGATGCCTTTGATTTCCTTTTGTTGTCTGATTGCTGATGCTAGAACTTCCAGCACTATGTTAAACAACAGCGGTGAGAGTGGGCATCCCTGTCGTGTTCCTGATCTCAGGGAAAAAGCTCTCAGTTTTTCCCCGTTGAGGATGATGTTAGCTGTGGGCTTTTCATAAATGGCTTTTATGATCTTTAAGTATGTTCCTTCTATCCCGACTTTCTCAAGGGTTTTTATTAAGAAAGGGTGCTGGATTTTGTCAAAGGCCTTTTCTGCATCGATTGACAGGATCATATGGTTTTTCTCTTTTTTTTTGTTAATGTGATGTATCACGTTGATTGATTTGCGAATGTTGAACCAGCCCTGCATCCCAGGAATGAATCCCACTTGATCATGGTGAATAATTCTTTTTATATGCCGTTGAATTCGATTTGCTAGTATCTTATTGAGAATTTTTGCATCCATATTCATCAGGGATATTGGCCTGTAGTTCTCTTTTTTTACTGGGTCTCTGTCTGGTTTAGGAATCAAAGTAATACTGGCTTCATAGAATGAGTCTGGAAGTTTTCCTTCCCTTTCTATTTCTTGGAATAGCTTGAGAAGGATAGGTATTATCTCTGCTTTAAACGTCTGGTAGAACTCCCCTGGGAAGCCATCTGGTCCTGGACTCTTATTTGTTGGGAGATTTTTGATAACCGATTCAGTTTCTTCGCTGGTGATGGGTCTGTTCAAGCTTTCTATTTCCTCCTGATTGAGTTTTGGAAGAGTGTGGGTGTTCAGGAATTTGTCCATTTCTTCCAGGTTGTCCAATTTGTTGGCATATAATTTTTCATAGTATTCCCTGATAATTGTTTGTATCTCTGAGGGATTGGTTGTAATCATTCCATTTTCATTCATGATTTTATCTATTTGGGTCATCTCCCGTTTCTTTTTGAGAAGCCTGGCTAGAGGTTTGTCAATTTTGTTTATTTTTTCAAAAAACCAACTCTTGGTTTCGTTGATCTGCTCTACAGTTTTTTTAGATTCTATATTGTTTATTTCTGCTCTGATCTTTATTATTTCTCTTCTTCTGCTGGGTTTAGGCTGCCTTTGCTGTTCTGCTTCTATTTCCTTTAGGTGTGCTGTTAGATTTTGTATTTGGGATTTTTCTTGTTTCTTGAGATAGGCCTGGATGGCAATGTATTTTCCTCTCAGGACTGCCTTCGCTGCGTCCCAAAGCATTTGGATTGTTGTATTTTCATTTTCGTTTGTTTCCATATATTTTTTAATTTCTTCTCTAATTGCCTGGTTGACCCACTCATTCGTTAGTAGGGTGTTCTTTAACCTCCATGCTTTTGGAGGTTTTCCAGACTTTTTTCTGTGGTTGATTTCAAGCTTCATAGCATTGTGGTCTGAAAGTATGCATGGTATGATTTCAATTCTTGTAAACTTATGAAGGGCTGTTTTGTGACCCAGTATATGATCTATCTTGGAGAATGTTCCATGTGCACTCGAGAAGAAAGTATATTCTGTTGCTTTGGGATGCAGAGTTCTAAATATATCTGTCAAGTCCATCTGATCCAATGTCTCATTCAGGGCCCTTGTTTCTTTATTGACCGTGTGTCTAGATGATCTATCCATTTCTGTAAGTGGGGTGTTAAAGTCCCCTGCAATTACCACATTCTTCTCAATAAGGTTGCTTATGTTTATGAGTAATTGTTTTATATATTTGGGCGCTCCGGTATTCGGTGCATAGACATTTATAATTGTTAGCTCTTCCTGATGGGTAGACCCTGTCACTATTATATAATGTCCTTCTTCATCTCTTGTTACAGCCTTTAATTTAAAGTCTAGTTTGTCTGATATAAGTATGGCTACTCCAGCTTTCTTTTGGCTTCCAGTAGCATGATAAATAGTTCTCCATCCCCTCACTCTCAATCTAAAGGTGTCCTCAGGTCTAAAATGAGTCTCTTGTAGACAGCAAATAGATGGGTCTTGTTTTTTTATCCATTCTGATACCCTATGTCTTTTGGTTGGCGCATTTAATCCATTTACATTCAGTGTTATTATAGAAAGATATGGGTTTAGAGTCATTGTGATGTCTGTATGTTTTATGCTTGTAGTGATGTCTCTGGTACTTTGTCTCACAGGGTCCCCCTTAGGATCTCTTGTAGGGCTGGTTTCGTGGTGACAAATTCCTTCAGTTTTTGTTTGTTTGGGAAGACCTTTATCTCTCCTTCTATTCTAAATGACAGACTTGCTGGATAAAGGATTCTCGGCTGCATATTTTTTCTGTCTAGCACACTGAAAATCTCGTGCCAATTCTTTCTGGCCTGCCAAGTGTCAAAAGAGAGATCAGTCACGAGTCTTACAGGTCTCCCTTTATATGTGAGGGCACGTTTACCCCTTGCTGCTTTCAGAATTTTCTCTTTATCCTTGTATTTTGCCAGTTTCACTATGATATGTCGTGCAGAAGATCGATTCAAGTTACGTCTGAAGGGAGTTCTCTGTGCCTCTTGGATTTCAATGCCTTTTTCCTTCCCCACTTCAGGGAAGTTCTCAGCTATTATTTCTTCAAGTACCCCTTCAGCACCTTTCCCTCTCTCTTCCTCCTCTGGGATACCAATTATGCGTATATTATTTCTTTTTAGTATATCACTTAGTTCTCTAATTTTCCCCTCATACTCCTGGATTTTTTTATCTCTCTTTTTCTCAGCTTCCTCTTTTTCCATAACTTTATCTTCTAGTTCACCTATTCTCTCCTCTGCCTCTTCAATCTGAGCCGTGGTGGTTTCCATTTTGTTATGCATTTTGTTTAAAGCGTTTTTCAGCTCCTCGTGACTGTTCCTTACTCCCTTGATCTCTGTCGCAAGAGATTCTCTGCTGTCAGCTATACTGTTTTCAAGCCCAGCGATTAATTTTATGACTATTATTCTAAATTCACTTTCTGTTATATTATTTAAATCCTTTTTGATCAGCTCATTAGCTGTTGTTATTTCCTGGAGATTCTTCTGAGGGGAATTCTTCCGCTTGGTCATTTTGGATAGTCCCTGGCGTGGTGAGGACCTGCAGGGCACTTCCCCTGTGCTGTGGTGTATAACTGGAGTTGGTGGGGAAGCCGCAGTCAGACCTGATGTCTGCCCCCAGCCCACCGCTGGGGCCACAGTCAGACTGGTGCGTGCCTCCTCTTCCCCTCTCCTAGGGGCGGGATTCACTGTGGGGTGGGGTGGCCTGTCTGGGCTACTTGCACACTGCCAGGCTTGTGATGCTGGGGATCTGGCGTCTTAGCTGGGGTGGGTAGGCAAGGTGCACGGGGGCAGGAGGGGCAGGCTTAGCTTGCTTCTCCTTAGGTGATCCACTTCAGGAGGGGCCCTGTGGCAGCAGGAGGGAGTCAGATCCGCTGTCGGAGGTTTGGCTCCGCAGAAGCGCAGAGTGGGTGTTTGCGCAGAGCAAGCAAGTTCCCTGGCAGGAACTGGTTCTCTTTGGGATTTTGGCTGGGGGATGGGCGGGGGAGATGGCGCTGGCGAGCGCCTTTGTTCCCCACCAAACTGAGCTCTGTCGTCAGGGGGCTCAGCAGCTCTCCTTCCCTTTGTCCTCCAGCCTTCCCGCTTTCTGAGCAGAGCTGTTAACTTATGACCTCCCAGCCGCTAAGTCGCGCTTGCTGTCGGAACACAGTCCATCAGGCCCCTCCGCTTTTTGCAAGCCAGACTCGGGGGCTCTGCTTGGCCGGCGAGCCGCCCCTCCGCCGCCCCGGCTCCCTCCCGCCAGTCCGTGGAGCGCGCACCGCCTCGCCGCCCTTCCTACCCTCTTCCGTGGGCCTCTCGTCTGTGCTTGGCTCCGGCGACTCCGTTCTGCTAATCCTCTGGCGGTTTTCTGGGTTATTTAGGCAGGTGTAGGTGGAATCTAAGTGATCAGCAGGACGCGCGGTGAGCCCAGTGTCCTCCTACGCCGCCATCTTCCCTCTCCCCTGGTCAGTGAATTTGTTCTTTTAATTATTCCAAGGAAAATGCCTAGGTCTGTGTGGTCCTTGCTGTAGTTGCATCTGAAATATAATCAGGTGGTGATGCAAGACAAACCAAAATGAGGGCAGCCACCTTTAAAAGCTTCATGAAGAAGGGGTGCCTAGCTGGCTCAGTCAGTGGGGAGCATGGGACTCCTGATCTTGGAGTTCATGTTGTGAGTTCGAGCCCCATGTTGTGGGTAGGATTTACTTGATAATAAAAAGAAAAAGCCTCAGAATTTTTTTGTTGGCTTTTTAAAATGTATTTTGTAAATAGTATTGCTGATATTTTGTCCAGAAATTGCTTTAGGTAATACTTAAAGGACTTTTTACTTAAAACCACTAAAAATTGTTTTATAAAAACTCTTTAAGTGAATGATTTTATTTTAGAAGATATTTTAAAATTTTACTATTATGTTGTGAAGTATGAAACAAATATAAAATGAGTTAGAAATTACAGCTTTTTTTTCTTCCCCCAGCTTTCTGCTAAGCGAGAGACTAGTGGGGAAAAATCCAGACAATTAAGAGATGCCCAGCAGGATGCGAGAGATAAAATGGAGGTAAGATTATAAACAAGGCTTAGGTTAGCTTATATTTTTCGACCACAGTAAACCCCCTTTTGTACCAGAATTATGGAATGGTTTAAAAAAAAACAAAAACAAAAAGTTAAAGGGGTTCGTGGGTGGCTCAGTTGGTTAAGCATCTAACTTCAGCTCAGGTCATGATCTCATGGCTCATGAGTTTGAGCTCCACATCAAGTTCTGTGCTGACAGCCTGGAGCCTGCTTCAGATTCTGTCTCTCCCTCTCTCTCTCTGCCCCTCCCCTGCTCAAGTTCTGTCTCTCTAAACATTAAACAAAATTAACAGAATTATGAAATGGTAACTTGAAGTGAATGTCATTGAGATTGAGTATTGGAAAGACAGAATAGTACTGAAAGTGTAATTGAAAGAAAAAGAAGGGATAGAACTAATGGTGTCCAAACTCTGCTGTTGTACTTTCAATTGTCTGACTCATTTCTATTTGATACTTTTTGATTAGGATATTGAACGTCAAGTTAGAGAGCTGAAAACAAAAATTTCAGCTATGAAAGAAGAAAAGGAGCAGCTCAGTGCTGAAAGACAAGAACAAATTAAGCAGAGGACTAAGTTGGAGCTTAAAGCCAAGGACTTACAAGATGAATTGGCTGGCAATAGTGAACAAAGGGTGAGTTAAAATACTAAAAATTAAAGACATAAACATTCAGTTGAATAGGAATTACAGAAGACCATTCTTTCTGTGACAAGGATGTATGCTTGAATTTTTGTAAAAGATGTGGCACATTAAAATAATTTCTACTCAAGTGGCAACTCTGTACTGTCTCCTTGTTTCTTTCATTTAAAAATTAGCTTTGTGGGGGGCGCCTGGGTGGCTCATTCGGTTAAGCGTCCGACTTCAGCTCAGGTCACAATCTCGCGGTCCGTGGGTTCGAGTCCTGCGTCGGGCTCTGGGCTGATGGCTCAGAGCCTGGAGCCTGCTTCCGATTCTGTGTCTCCCTCTCTCTCTGACCCTCCCCCGTTCATGCTCTGTCTCTCTCTGTCTCAAAAATAAATAAACTTAAAAAAAAAAAAAAATTAGCTTTGTGGGAGGCCAGTCTGGCTCAGTTGGTGGAGCCTGCAACTCTTGATCTCAGGGTTATGAGTTCTAGCCCCATGTTGGGTATGGAGATTACTTAATAAAATCTTTAAATAAACAGGCAAATAAATATTAGTTTTGTGTTGAAGGATCAGTTTTCTCATGATTTCTTTTCACGAGAAAATATTTTATGCTAGACTTAAGCACAAAATCTTTAAAAATTTAAGATTGCATTTTTACTGGGGTGCCTAGGTGGCTCAGTTGGTTAAGCATCTGACTTGGGCTCAGGTCATGATCTCGCGGTTTGTGAGTTCGCGCCCATGTTGGGCTCTGTGCTGACAGCTCAGAGCCTGGAACCTGCTTTGGATTCTGTGTCTCCCTCTCTCTCTGCCCCTCCTCCACTTGCTTGCTCGCTCTCTCTCTCTCTCTCAAAAATAAACCTTAACAATTTTTTTAATTAAAAAAAGATTACATTTGTACTTCTCCTTTATTTACAGAAACGCTTATTAAAAGAGAGGCAGAAGCTGCTTGAAAAAATAGAAGAAAAGCAGAAAGAACTGGCAGAAACAGAACCTAAATTCAACAGTGTGAAAGAAAAAGAAGAGCGAGGAATTGCTCGGTATGGGATTTCTTTCACCAACATTTCTAACTTTCTACATAGTTCCTCTATAAAACCTAAATAGTTATGAGTTAAGACAGTGAGGGCAAAAGTTAAATTCCATTTCAAAGTAATAGGCTATATTAAAAAACTGTTGTGGGCCAAGCGTTATTGTATACATATTGCATACATTTGTTTTCTATTCAGAAACTTTAGGAGATCGCTGTAGGTTTGACAAACTTGAGGCTCTGAGAAGTTAACTCACCTGAGACAACATAGTGAGATATTGTTGGGCTTTTTAAAACATGAATGATGTTTGTTTTTGTTTTTGTTTTTCTACCCACTCAACATCTTATTCTATGTTTCATCCTATTTCCTTTTTTCACTGTTGTTTTAGTAGCTAGACATTTTCATATCTAGCTGTAGGTTGGACATGCCAGCTTTTGCTCATTTCATGGTTTAGGGCATTAGTATGTTTTTATGCCACCTATATTTTGTTGAATTATTTATTTCTTTTGCCCATTTTTTTCTGATCCCCACACCCCCCTGCCGTTTGGTAGGATTGTATGTAATCTAGACATTTGTATTTTACTTGTTTTAAATGTTTTGTCTTTCTCTTGCCTTTTAACCTTTTTTTTCCTTGCCTCTTAACCTTGGATAGTGTCTTATTGTAAGGAGTTGGAAGTGTTTCTATAGTTACATATAGTTGGAGCATTTTTTAAAATTCCTGAGATAGGCTATTAGAACTGTCTCTAGATTTAGTGACTAACTCAGACCTGGAGTAAATACATTGCCTGAAATCTTTAGGATATGGGCTATTTCACCTTTAACTGTGACTTTTCAAAATAAAATGTATATTATATAGTACTAGTTCGAGGAGCTCTATTAGATACCAGTTCCTTTTTATATTTTTTTTATAGAATTTAAAAAAATGGTTATTGTCTCCATGTATTCTTGACATATCGATTGCAGTTAAACTTGCTTATTTCCTATTTTTCTTTTTAATCATTCTTTTCTTCTGTCTTGTATAGATTGGCCCAAGCTACCCAGGAAAGAACAGATCTTTATGCAAAGCAAGGTCGAGGAAGCCAGTTTACATCAAAAGAAGAAAGGGATAAATGGATTAAAAAGGAACTCAAGTCGTTAGATCAGGCTATTAATGACAAGAAAAGACAGATTGCTGCTATCCATAAGGATCTGGAAGACACTGAGGCAAATAAAGAGAAAAACCTGGAGCAATACAATGTAAGAACTTGTATAGCTGCTTTGTGACAATCTTTCAGAAGACCTAAACGTGTACAAGTTTCATCTAGTTAAGTTTTATTTTCAAACAGTTTACATTGCTATTCTTAAAATATACAAGACACAGGTACTTACTTAGAAAAGACCAGCACAGGGGTGCCTGGGTGGCTCAGTTGGTTGAGCATCTGACTTTGGCTCAGGGCATAATCTCTCAGCTCCTGAGTTCAAGCCCCACATGCAGCTCTGTGCTGACAGCTCAGAGCCTGGAATCTGCCCCGATAGTGTGTCCCTGTCTCTCTGCCCTCCCCCTCTCACATTCTGTCTCTATCTCAAAAATAAACATTAAAAAAAAAGAGACCAGCACTTTTTAACATTTATACGTATAACAATATTTATACATATAAATTAATATTTATATGGTAATTTTCCTTTTCAAGGAAGTTTTTTTTTCCATATCCGTGAGTATTCATGTAGATTGAGTGTATTTTAAAATATATTTTTATGAATTGGTAGAATGTACCTGAACTACCCTTAATTTTAACATGGTAAGTCTAAAATGCAACTTCAGAATAACTTAAATTTTTTTTCCATTTTTATATTCTTTCACAGTTCTCTTTCAATTTAAAAATTACTACAGAATATATTTTTTGTTAAAGCAATGGTGATTTTACAACATTTTCTAAATGAATTAAACATTATTTACATATTTACTTAGTATTTCCTTAAAAATTGAAGTAGAAGATAAAACCATTTCTAGAGTAAAAAAGATCTGACATTCAAAATGAGAAAGGGGGAAAACGCTTAGGTAAGTGTTATGTGTGGCTATATATAGATAACTTGAGGGTGATAGAAGTGATGAGAAGGGAGTGTTTAGGACAAGTAAGTATAGGGTGAGATAGGTATATCTGTACATACACAGAAGAACCCTCTTACCCATGAGATCTGCACCCAATTGGTTTTTGATTTTTCAGAAAAGCCATAAATCCGTAAAATTTTAATACATATGTATACTTATATTTTATGAGTAATACACATATTTATGCACATGTAAACATACGTATATTTATATATATCTTAAGTATTTTGTTTAAACAGGCAAATGTATGCTCATGTACTAATCTTTTTTTTTTTCCAATCTTTCTTTTTTTAAGACTACTTTCTTAGAGCATTTTTGGGTTCACAGCAAAACTGAGAGGAAGGTACAGAGATTTACCATGTACCTTCTGCCCCACACGAGTAGCTTCTCCCATTATCAACACGCCCCACCAGAGTACGTACCAGTCTTTTGATGTAGAGTCCACAATGTTTGAGTATGAGTAGTGATTGGAGTTGCCAGGGACTTTTTTGTTATGAGCCACACATGTAAATATAGTTCTCCTTAAAGTTGGATGAGAACAGAATTCAGGGTTAAGTCTAGGATCATACATTACGTTTAGATGTCATGTTTCTGTTCTCTTTTTTAATGTGGATCAGTTCCCTAGTCTTATTTCTGCTATATTTCTGCTATGTATTCTACTATATTACATGTTAATACATGCATTTATGTGTTATATAGTTATTTACCCTGGTCTTTTAGAGTTAATTTCCCCATTTAATTCAGTTTTTAGGGAGTCATCTTTAAGTATATCCAAAACTGAATCAGGTTTTTAAAGAAACAGCTCTTTCCTTTGTCTTCATATCCTCAGTTTAATATTTAATGTAATCACAGCATAAACAACAAAATGAAAACATAGTGGGAGCAAACACAACTGGTTCTGTAATCATAAATTACTGGTAGTGGGGCCCCTGGAGGCTCAATAGGTTGAGCGTCCGACTCTTGATTTCAGCTCATGATCTCTGGATTCATGGATTTGTGAGATTGAGCCCCACTTCGGGCTCTGTGCTGAGAGTACAGAGCCTGCCTGGGATTCTCTCTCTTCCTCTCTGTCTCTGCCCCTCCCCTGCTTACATGCACATTATCTCAAAATAAATAAACAAACTTCAAATAACTGGTAGAAAAGTGATCAGGGGTAATAGAAAATATCTCTTAGGCTCAAAATTCCAGTGTCAGGATACTTTATGGAGGGAATGGAAAGCACAAGTTGATCCCAGTAGTTAGTTATTTGGAAATTGATTAGTATAGTTTTTAGCTGTGATAGCTACATGTCCTTTCTTGGAATGAAGAAAATGTATTATTCTTGAGTTCATGGAAACAACCTCAACAAATGCCTTTTTGAAACAGCCTGGTGATGAGCGAAGATTTTTCAGTTTTTATTCATTCTTTCTCAAGCTTGAACTTCATTATTTTCCAGTATTTCAGCCACTCCTTCCACTGATGAAGTCTGACCTTTATACTAGATATAATATTATAGTGCTGATTGCATTATGTAGAATAACTTTTTGCTTCTTAGTATAATCCTAACTCTTGTGTTCTATTGTATATGTGTAGAGGGAGTAGTGTGAAAAGTATGGACTGCGGTATTTTGAGAATTTGTGAATGTATTTTTTCTTCTGAAATTCTGCGGTGTATACTATGCAAGTAGAAAGGTTTAGATCATTAGTGAGCAAGTTTATTTTAGCAGTATTTTATAGAGTAATTCATTCTGTGGTTTATGTTTTCTCTTGATGTGCACTTGTCTAAACACATTTTTAAAAAAATAGAGTTGGATTTTTTAACAACTTCATTAAGGTACAGTTGGCATACAATAAATTGCATGTGTTTAAAATGTACCACTTGATAAGTTTTGATATGTGTTTACATCTATGAAATCATCACGACAATTAAGATAACAAGCCTGTTCATCACCCCAAAATGTCTCCCATTCCTCTCTCCTGTGTTATCCCCTAGCAACAATAACTGATCTTGCTGTCGCTGTGGATTAGTTTTCATGAAATTGGTTTTTAAATTTGAATTATTTTTATTTCCATAGAAACTGGATCAGGATCTTAATGAAGTCAAAGCTCGAGTAGAAGAACTGGACAGAAAATACTATGAAGTAAAAAATAAGAAAGATGAATTACAAAGTGAAAGAAAGTTAGTATAGACTAAAATATGCCTTAATTTTTTTGAGTAATGCAAGTTACTGGGTGTTAAATGGTCGTTAAGTCATAAATGAACTAGCAACCCTTGTCTGGTTCAGTCGGTGGAGCATGTGACTCAATCTCGGGGTTGTGAGTTCAAGCCCCATGTTGGGTATAGAGATTACTTAAAATCTAAAAAAAAGTTATAAATGAACTATTCAAGTTTGATTTTTTTTTCAGTATTTTATCCTCAATTATATACTGTTGGTGCCTATTCTTAATGCTTTTATAATTAAAGACAGTCTAATTTTTATTGATCAGTTATTTGTGGAGAGAGGAGAATGCAGAACAGCAAGCGCTTGCTGCTAAAAGAGAAGATCTTGAAAAGAAACAGCAACTTCTTAGAGCAGCAACAGGAAAGGTGGGCAGGTTCTTTTCATTACTTCACTTTACAATGAGCCAGTTATTACACAAGAATATTAGTTTTCAAGCTGTAAGTCATTGGTTCCAGGTAGTAAATAAGAGTGCAAATCACTTGTCCTATAAATTTGAAATGATGGGTCTTGTTTAAGCAGCCTTATTACCACCCATACTATTAATTCTAGCACTTTTGATGTTTAGATGAAGAGCCTATTTTTAATATTAGTATCATAGACTAGAACCCATAATATAAAAGTATTTCATGTAGTTGGCATTTTTCAAGGGGGTGAGGTATTGTTGGGGAGGGTGTTCAGTTTAATCTCTGGAATATTTTTTAACGTGTAGAGTAATGGGTTTATTTCTTACCAGAGGGGTGCCGTTGGCAGTATTATTTAAAAAATTTTTACCTCTGACAATTTAACAGGCTATTTTAAATGGAATAGACAGCATAAACAAAGTACTGGACCACTTTCGTAGGAAAGGAATAAACCAGCATGTTCAAAATGGCTATCACGGCATTGTGATGAATAACTTCGAATGTGAGCCTGCTTTCTACACATGCGTGGAAGTCACTGCAGGCAACAGGTGAGGTTTTTGTTTGGTATTTTGAATTTTTAAAGGAAAGAAGGAATAAGAATAAAAAGCTTTTTGGAGTTTTAGTACAATATATCTCCCATTGCCTTTTATCCTAGTTGCTTATTTAACTTTCTGGTTAAAGATGTAGGCGTTAAGTGTTCCTAATTGTAGTTCTCTCCCTAACCCCATTGGAATTTTCTAAGTAGTTTCCCTCCCACCCTACCCCAGTTCAAATTGGGTTGCATAGAAAAAAACTGAGTTGTTTGCTTAAATGTTTATAGCACTTTAAAGTCTAGCAATACAAATGTGTTTTGTTTTGTTTACCTGTAAGGTTATTTTATCACATTGTTGATTCGGATGAAGTCAGCACGAAGATTTTGATGGAGTTCAATAAAATGAATCTTCCTGGAGAGGTCACTTTTCTGCCTCTTAACAAGTTAGATGTCAGGGATACTGCCTATCCTGAGACCAATGTGAGTTGGTGTGTGTGAAGGTCTACCTTTCAATAAGTCATTTTTTCTCATGGTTAGTCCATGCTAGTGCACGGGCACAGTGCATTAGGATTCACTGATCTGTGAGATAAGCATGGTTTCTTCCCATATAGCATAGGGATGGGAAGGGAGACAGGTCACAGCCAAGACATGAAACAAATCATTGCAAATGTATAAAATGTTAAAATACATAAGCACAGGATACTGTGAGAGAGTATCCCAGGTGACAAAATTAAGAAGAAACTCCTGAGGAACTATTGTTTGAAGTGAATATATTCTAAGTTTTCTGAATATGCTTTTTAAATGACTTATAAATAAAATAAAAATGTCTACCAAGATGATAGGACCTGAAAGCATAATGTTGCTTTTGTTACTTGCTAGTATACGTTTATAAATGGATTAAAAATATTCCTCAGATAGAATTCTTAAAAAAAAAAATGTAATTGCTTTGAGGTTATTTGGTTTTGGAATGTTGATGTATTCGCAACGGTTCTATCCTAACGTTAAAGCTGAAAGTCTATGAGAATGATAACAACTTAGGTGGAACAGTGAGAATCTTATAAGCTACTTAAAGGGTCCAGCTTTTTCTTCTTCTTTCTTCTTCTCTTAAAGGGTCCACACTACTAAGTGTCTGCAGTGTTTTATTTCTTGTTTTCCATGGTAGCTATATTGGTGTTCTCTTTATAATTATTGATTTAAGCTTAACATATTTGTTGCATTGTTCTGTGTATAGGATATATTTCCTAATGTGAAAATTATAAGTCTTTTTCTAACAGTTTAGAAGAGTGTAAAAGAAAATTTTGTTTTCTGAATATCTAAGACATATATATAATGAAAGCATTTTGAGGAAATACTATTAGTTTACATTTATTTGGCCTTTCTGTGTGACAGATGCTGTCCTGTGTGTTTTACATATTATTAGTTTGTCTGGTCTTAACAACTTAAGAAGGTACTATTATCACAGTTTTGTAGGTGAAATAACTATTAAATGGAGAAGTTAAGCAGCTTGTCCAAAGTATACATCTAGTGAGTGTCAGAACTAGGATTTGAACTTGTGCCACTGACTGTGGAACCACTAAATTCTTTGTCACTATGCCCTGATCTTGAAAATCTGTACATGAATGCAGTTTCCCAGATATTTCAGTAGAATGATTTTTCTAACTTCTTCAGAGTGAAAATAGTTTTCAAATAGGCATTTATGTTTCTTTGTATTTCATAAAGATGTAATTCATAATTCTGTTAGCATGTTTTAATTAACTGTGTTGTGATCTTTTTGCTGACCAAAATATTCATTTTTAGGATGCTATTCCTATGATAAGTAAACTGAGGTACAATCCCAGATTTGACAAAGCTTTCAAACACGTGTTTGGGAAAACACTTATTTGTCGTAGCATGGAAGTTTCAACCCAGCTAGCACGTGCTTTCACTATGGACTGCATTACCCTGGAAGGTTTGTAATAGTAATTCTTGGCTTTGAACAAATAAATTCAGTTTTAGTTTTAAGTATTTCAAAATCATGTGCCTTTGTCATTTTTAAATAGTTGGTTTAAGTCAGAGTCCAAACAGTTTCCACAATTTTATTTAGTTGATGTCTGTCTTAAGTGTAATCATTTGGTCTATAGTAGGGGTTCTTAACCTTTTTTGCACTGTGGACTTCTTTGGCTCTTGAGTAAAGTCTGTGAACCCTTTCTCAAAATGTTTTTAAGTGCATAAAATACTTTGGATCACTAAAGAAACTGTATTGGCATGGTAATCACAGTATTTTTTCAAATATGACATAGTAATTTATTCTTGAAGGTATTCAAAAACAAGATTTAGCAGTGAGTGAATCTAATTTTGAAGTACTGATACATGTAAACAATATTTTGAGATTTCCAGCAAGTATAATCTTATAGCTGTTATATAGAAAATAGCTGTTATTTCTCCTGGTAACAAAGTTACAAGTACTGATACTAGCACTATAGTTCTTGTTACAGAGGGAATTGGTAAATTTCATTTTGAAGTTAGTATAAAAATAAAGAAGTAAATTTTTTTTTCCTACCAAGTCATGGATTTCCTGAATTTTATCCATGAAGTCTAGGGTCTAGGTTACGAACCTCTGGTGTATAAGTTTACCTGCCTTCATTTTTTAATTTTTTTCCTTCTCTTTATAATTTATATGTTAATGAAAGAAAGTAACCCCCCCCCCCCGCTTTATCTCTATAGACAATTTTTTTCATTTTGAACTACCTCTGAGAATAAGTTTTAAAATAAATACAGTTATGATACTTTATTTCTAAAGTTAAGTATGTGTATCTTCTAAGAGTAAGGATATTCTCCTTAATGACCACAGGTATCGTAACTGTTACACCTAAGAAATTTAACATTAACCCAATAATATCCTCTAAAAAGTATCTACAGTAAAATTTTCCCCAGTTGTCCCAAAATATTTTTCTGTCCAGGATCTAATCAAGGATGCATGGAATGTCTTCTGTTTGGATTCTTTCAATATAGGACAGCTCCTCCTGTTCTCTCATACCCTCAGGAAATTGACTTTTTCATAGAATCTTCCATTTTCTGGATTTGTCTTATTGCTTCCTCATCATTAGATTCAATTTAAACATTCAAGGTGTATACTTCTTGCATCACACAATGTCCCACTGTTAATCATGCTAAGTTTGACCAGTAGCAATCTCTGAGTTATAAAGGTACCATTTCTTCTTCATAATTAGTAAGTGATATATGGGACTATCCTTTAAGAAAACATGAATATCAGGTTCCTTGACAACTTTTTTTCTAATGGTTTAGCTTCCTTTGCTAGCCCTTGCCTGACTCAGTTAATACACCAGGGGATTCCAAATGGGGATTCTTAAATTCCGTCAAGGTTTCTGTATTTACTAACTGTCACTCTTCTGTAAAGAAGAACCCCTTCCCTTTTTTTTTTTTTTATTTTTTAAGTAGCACTGTGATTCGTGACTTTTTTTTTTTTAATTGTGTTACTGCATTGCCATTATTGTTTGATGTTCAAATTTTCCCAAATATGGCCAGTAGGAATTCCAAGCTCCCAAGTCCTGTGTCCTGTTGACATGTCCCCATTAGTTTTTATTAGCACTTCTTTCCTTTCTGGCAGATGTTCAGACTCATCTAAAAGGCACACTTTTTTTTTTTTAATGTTTATTTTTGAGAGAGAGAGAAAAACAGAGCATGAGTGGGGGAAGGGCAGAGAGAGAAGGAGACACAGAATTAGAAGCAGGCCCAAGGCTCTAAGCTGTCAGCCCAGAACCGGAGACAGGGCCTACATCCTTGAACTGCCTACAGATAATGACCTGAGCTGAAGTCAGATGCTTAACCAACTGAGCCACCCAGGTGCCCCTAGAAGGCACATTTTTTAAACAAAGATTTTAACAGTTGGAAAGGAAAAGTTTTTCAGGCTGACTTAAATCCCTTCTAATTTTCATTAAATAAACAAAGCTTTAGAATAGTTGTTTGATTATAAATCAATTTATCATTGAATAAAGAAGTTGTTGTACAGAATATCTACCTTTCTTATGCTTTGTTTGTAGGTGACCAAGTTAGTCATCGGGGTGCTCTCACTGGAGGTTATTACGACACAAGGAAATCTAGACTTGAATTGCAGAAAGATGTTAGAAAAGCAGAAGAAGAACTAGGTGAGCTTGAAGCAAAGCTCAATGAAAACCTTCGCAGAAATATTGAAAATATCTTTTTGTCCTGTGTTGCTATGGAGAACTGTGTTTGGGTTAGAATATATAATCTTTTGCATGTTAGGTGTGTTTTCTTACATACATACAGTGAGAAAAAGATTCTTCATATTTGACTTTTCTTTAAGCATAGAAGCTTGTTTGTCAAAACTTACTAACTCCTGAAGACGGGGAAAAAACTATTTTAACATTGATTCTTTGATTAGCTATTAAATAGGTAATAGCAGTGAGTCTGTTTATGAGAGCAAAGAACCTGAGGTACACTAAAATTTAAGGGGACAGAGGAAACTGAAGAAGATCAATCAGAATTGTAGAAGGAAAACCAGGTTATTGCTTCAAAGAAGAAGGGTTGGGGGCATCAGTAATACCATTATACTGCAAAGAAGTTAAATATAGGGGTTGAAAATGTGCATTCGATTTTACTACTTCAGAATCATTTGATACAGATTTAGTATTAGTGGAGGAAATGGCTGTCAAAGTCCAAGTCTTAGTAAACAGTATTTTCCGTTCTTTTAAATAAAGCTGCTGTTCCATAACAGCAAGACCCACATTGAGTGCAGAGATTACTTAAAAATATGTATATAGGTATTCCAGCATCAAGAACAATCATTTTTACTGAGTGAGTGAATCATTGGGATATTCTTCAATGAAACTGGCAGTTTTTTTAAGTGATTTTATAGCTTCTGTGTCATCAGTGCAAGCAGCAGCACAGAGAAAAAGGTAAATAAACATGTTAGTCTGGACTCTCCAAGGGTCTGTAGAGCATCTTTAGAACTGCCCAAATTTGGTAAGATGTTGGCACAAAGAAAACATGGGGAAACACTAAGAAAGGAGGATATTGACAGCATACATCCACTACCTTCTGTATTTAATAATCCAGTGAGGTGGTATTATTTGTCTACATTGGGCAAGGCCTCCTCTTCATACATAACTACCTTATGTGGTGATTTAAACATAATAGATGACACAGTAAATATTTTTTGAATGAAAGATGTAAAAGATAATATTTAGATTCTCCTCGGATTTCCCAAGAATTTATATATTTATTGTATATATGTAACATATATAATATATATATGAAATATATATAAAATACATATATGTAATATATAAAATTTATAAACATTATGTAAGTAAAATTATATATAAATTTGTATATATTTATATATATATTTTATATGTAACTTTAAGGAAAACCTAAGTTATTTTGAGAGAGAAATCATGGGGTGAAATGTTTTAAGCTTCTTTATGATTAAACACGTTTGGTGTAGTATTTAATTCAGCATTGTTATGGTCCGTAAATCTGAGGAAATAACTTTTATTTGGAGGTAAAGAAAAGGAAGGGGATACAGTGTTTTTAAGAGATGTTTTTAGAGCGCATTTTCCTTAGCCTTGTATATGGATTAATAATGAAATTGATCAGTTGATGAACCAAATGCAGCAGATAGAGACCCAGCAAAGGAAATTTAAAGCATCTCGAGATAGCATATTATCAGAAATGAAGATGCTCAAAGAGAAGAGGCAGCAGTCAGAGAAAACCTTTATGCCAAAGGTTCGTAAGTATGTCCCATTCACTACAGATTTAATTATTTAAAATTGGGGTGGACCACGTGTTATATTGGTTGTCCCGTCAGTAATCATTTTTGTCTATTAAGCACTGCTTATGAAGTTGAATATGTGGTTGCATTTTATCCAGATTATATTAAAACAGGGTAGAAACTAAACTATTACTGTTGAATTACAAGTGATAATATGTATGTCTCAGAAACTTGTAGCAGTTTTGACAAAAACTGCTCAGATGATCAATAGTACTAAACAGTTTTTTAAAAAATTTTTCCAGCAATACCACCCTAACACATTCTAGCAGTCTTTTCTTTTTGTTCTTATTAATATTCAAGAAGATTTTTATACAATTTGGTCATGGAATATGATTTATTCCACATACCCTGATAGTATTGTATGATAAATATTTTTCTTACTGCTATTTAGTTCTATTCAAATTTAATGGATACCTAATAGTTACTTGAGTTGATATGATTTAGTTCACTTTAACATCAAATATAGATTGTTCTCAGTTTTTCACTATTGTAAGTAATACGGACTAATACCATTATTAATAAATGTATGATCTGTCACATAGCAACGTAGCTTACAAAGTTTGGAGGCAAGTTTGCATGCTATGGAGTCCACCAGAGAATCATTGAAAGCAGAACTAGGAACGGACTTGCTTTCTCAACTTAGTCTGGAAGATCAGAAGAGAGTAGACGCACTCAATGATGAAATTCGTCAACTTCAGCAGGCAAGTACAACTGACGAAATTTTAATTAATAATTGGCTATTGTGGGGGCGCCTGGGTGGCGCAGTCGGTTAAGCGTCCGACTTCAGCCAGGTCACGATCTCGCGGTCTGTGGGTTCGAGCCCCGCGTCAGGCTCTGGGCTGATGGCTCAGAGCCTGGAGCCTGTTTCCGATTCTGTGTCTCCCTCTCTCTCTGCCCCTCCCCCGTTCATGCTCTGTCTCTCTCTGTCCCAAAAATAAATAAACATTAAAAAAAAAAAAAATTAAAAAAAAAATAATTGGCTATTGTGAAAGTTTCTTGCTACTAAGGGATTGTAAAAAAAGGAACCTTGAGAAGATAGGTATGTGAGACTTGGACTTCTAATATCCATAAGAGTAAATAGGTTTTTCTGAAGCATTCTGGATATGTTAGGATTATGCAAGAAATCTTCATTTTCTTCCATCTTATTTATTTATTTATTTATTTGTTTGTTTGTTTGTTTGTTTGTTTGTTTTTCAACGTTTATTTATTTTTTTGGGGACAGAGAGAGACAGAGCATGAACGGGGGAGGGGCAGAGAGAGAGGGAGACACAGAATCGGAAACAGGCTCCAGGCTCCGAGCCATCAGCCCAGAGCCTGACGCGGGGCTCGAACTCACGGACCGCGAGATCGTGACCTGGCTGAAGTCGGACGCTTAACCGACTGCGCCACCCAGGCGCCCCCTCTTCCATCTTATTTAATGTACAGTTATTATTAGTAAGATTGACTTGTTAGTTTTGCTGTCCTTATTGATGTGACCACTTCTACACATGTAATAATATTGTTTTGATTAAACATTTTAATAGCATTTGATTTTTGAATATGGAGATGTAAACACTAAGTCCAAAAAATGAAAAGTAGGTAAAGTATTTTTTGCAGATGTCTTATAAAAAGAACCAAGCTGGGGTGCCTGAGTGGCTCAGTCAGTAGAGCATATAACTCTTGATCTTGGAGTTGTGAGTTCAATCCATGTTAGGTATAAAGATAACTTAAAAATAAAATCTTTAAAAAGAAAAGAAAAAAGAACCAAGCACACAACCTTAGTATTCTGAATAGATAAGAGAGAAAAATGAAGAAAATATAGGGCTTTTTAGAAGGATGTAAAACTCGATTGCAGCTCATTTGAACACAAGTAATGGAGAGGACAGCAAATAAACAGCATTCCTGTGTGGGAAATGTGAATTCCTATGTAGACAAATAATACTTTTTTTTTTCTAGGAAAACAGACAGTTGCTGAATGAAAGAATTAAATTAGAAGGTATTATTACTCGAGTGGAGACATACCTGAATGAGAATTTGAGAAAACGCTTGGACCAAGTGGAACAGGTATATTCTTTTTTGAGGGTTCTTTGATGACTGTAACCTTTTGAAAGTACTTACACACAAGTGGCTCTGATTGAGAGCATGTGTTTTGGGGACAGAAAGACCCCCCTACCCTGGGTTGGAGTTCTAGCACTGCCATCTAATGTATGATCTTGTGCAAGCAAGTACTTTAATATTACTAAGCCTCAGTTTCCTCTCGTGAAAAATAAGCATAACAGTAATGCCTGTTGTGTATGATTATCCTGGTACATTCTAGGTGATCAGTAAATGTTAGTTATTAATGCTTTCTCAGTAGTAGTCCCATGCTGAGAAATTTTCTAATTATATTACTTTTTTCCCCCTTTTAATGGATATTGTAAATATTTGTAGTTATACAGAGTGTACTTTCTAGTTCTCTTGAATGTTTATTCAACATAACCGCTATCAGAAACTGTTGAAGTCATAACATTTTGAAACTAACAGAATTCATATTTTGTGGTTTAATGGTTTTAAGTTCCTTTTATGTTACAGGAACTTAATGAACTGAGAGAGACAGAAGGGGGTACTGTTCTCACTGCTACAACTTCAGAACTTGAAGCAATCAATAAAAGAGTAAAAGATACTATGGCACGATCAGAAGGTGAATTTTTATTTAGTAGAAAGATTTTTGGGGGGGTGCCTGGGTGGTTCAGCTGGTTAAGCATCCAGCTCTTGATTTCAGCTCAGGTCATGATCTCATGGTTCGTGAGTTTGAGCCCCTTGTCGGGCTCTGCACTGACAGCACATAGCCTGCTTCAGATTCTCTCTCTTCCTCTCTCTCTCTGCCCCTTCCTGCTTACATGCTCTTTCTCAAAATAAATAAACATTTTAAAAAATTAAAATTTTTTGTAGTTTGTTAAATTTAGATTATTTGATAAAATTGTTTACTACACAATGAAATACCCAAATAGGCAAAAGCATATACTAATATTTTTTCTGTTTTCCATCAGCATAAATAATTTATAGTGGATGGAATTTAGTGGGTTGGTTATAAATCATAATCTCTGTTTTGTTGGAAAATGTTTGTGACAATTTTATGAGAGACTGTAATTATTAATTTTATTGCCAGAAGTGTGAAATAGCCGAACTAGTTTCTTATCACCTAGTTTCTGAGAAGAAAATTATTTTTTTAGTTTTTTATAAACATTCAATAATGTGAAATAATATACTTGAGTGACTAATGTATACTCCTATTTTGTCCTGAATTAAGTGTTTCATAGATTTACACAGTAAAATTTAAACAAACGTTATGAAAAACTAAAATCTACTTATTTTGATAAATTTGGCCATTAAAATCTTTGGTTAAATAACAGTCTAGCTTTAAAATAGGTATTATGGCCTAATTTGTTTTTTTCCCCCATTTTAGATTTGGACAATTCCATTGATAAAACAGAAGCTGGAATTAAGGAGCTTCAGAAGAGTATGGAACGCTGGAAAAATATGGAAAAAGAACACATGGATGCTATAAATCATGATACTAAGGAACTGGAAAAGATGACAAATAGACAAGGCATGCTGCTGAAGAAGAAAGAAGAGTGCATGAAGAAAATTCGTGAACTTGGGTCACTTCCCCAGGAAGCATTTGAAAAGTACCAGACGCTGAGCCTCAAACAGGTAAATCTTCTTGGTTTTAAATTTGAAGTCTTGTTGCAGATTTCTCTGCATGTGAATTTATTTATACATTTTTCCTCTTTATAGCTGTTTCGAAAACTTGAACAGTGCAACACAGAATTGAAGAAGTACAGCCATGTTAACAAAAAAGCTTTAGATCAGTTTGTAAATTTCTCTGAGCAAAAAGAAAAGTTAATAAAACGACAAGAAGAATTGGATAGGGGATACAAATCAATCATGGAACTGATGAATGTACTTGAACTTCGAAAATATGAAGCTATTCAGTTAACTTTCAAACAGGTATGTTTCTATTTTGTAATTAATATGTACACAAGACAAAAACTTCAGCTTTTAGTTTATTATTCGGTTTGCAAAGGTTTTAAAGGTTTTTTTTCCACTGATAGGTGGATCTAATACACATGAACAAATCCCCGCATACAGTTTTCTGACATAGTAACTAGAATATCCTGCAGCTCTTAAAAGAATTTAGTTTGTTACTCTTGTTTTTAAGATTAAACAGTATTTATGATTGTTTTTAAATATTTGTCTTTGCTTTAAGAAATAATACGTGCAGTTCCACCTAAGCAGAATTTATATTTGAATTGACACTTATTCATTCCTTCATTTTAAGGTATCTAAGAACTTCAGTGAAGTATTCCAGAAGTTGGTACCTGGTGGCAAAGCTACTTTGGTGATGAAGAAAGGAGACGTGGAGGGCAGTCAGTCTCAGGATGAAGGAGAAGGAAGCGGTGAAAGTGAGAGGGGTTCTGGGTCACAAAGCAGTGTCCCATCAGTCGACCAGTTCACTGGAGTTGGAATTAGGGTAACAAACCTTTATATCCAGTTTCCCTCAGTACTACCATAGTGGGATTTGTAGAATGTTTTATAGATTAAATTGGTGCATTGTTGTATGTGACCTAATTTTAGGAGGTGATTATGATTTTACCCCTTTTGGTTACTAATTAAATGGTTTTTTTTAGGTATCATTTACAGGAAAACAAGGCGAAATGAGAGAAATGCAACAGCTTTCCGGTGGACAGAAATCCTTGGTAGCTCTTGCTCTGATTTTTGCCATTCAGAAATGTGACCCAGCTCCTTTTTACCTGTTTGATGAGATTGACCAGGCTCTGGATGCCCAGCACAGAAAGGCTGTGTCAGGTAATTTTGGGTTATACTGGACGAGAACTTAATGATAGCTTGCCTCTTTTGATTGTGACTTCTTGTTGCCTAACATACTTGGGACTAGACAGGGTATATATTCAGTAAATAAAATTTCTTTTAAAAGTTTTTAAAAATTTAGTTTTAGACTACTTTACAAAGCTTAGTTTTGTGAAAAGCCAACGTGTTTCTTGGAGTCTGTTGAAAATCCTAACTTCAGTTAAACTTTACACAGAAGTCTCTTATATTAAAACTTGCTTTTCTTAATGTTTGAATAGCCCCTGGCATAAAGTGTTGATTCTGTATTTTAAAAACCTAAATTTAATCTTTAGTAAACTCAAAACCTCTTTGGAGAAGTGGGCAGCAGGGGAAGGTTGTTCTTTGGTTGTTGTTGTTGTTATTGTTGTTCATGTTAGAGACAGTGCATGAGCAGGGGAGGGGCAGAGAGAGTGAGACAGAATCCAAAGCAGGCTCCAGGCTCCAGGCTCCAAGCTGTCATCACAGAGCCCGTCTCTGGGCTTAAACTCACAAGCCACGAGATCACGACCTGAGCCAAAGTCAGATACCCAACGGACTGAGCCACGCAGGTGCCCTGGTTGTTCTTTTTTTGTGAGAAAGCTTGTTTTGCTCTGATGTTTTTAATACTGTGTTGGTAAGTAGCTGCTACTTCATATTCTGTAAGTTCGTGGACTAAAGATTTACCCCTAATTTAAAAGATTAAGTTGGTAATGTTTGCAGATGTATGCATGAAAAATAAAATCACAGGCTGTTTTGGATTTTAGGTAAAGAGTAAAGATAGTTGTTTTTTAAATGTTCAGATCTGCTTAAGGCCACCTGGATGGCTTAGTGGATTGAGCATCCAACTCTTGATTTTGGTTCAGGTCATGATCCAAGCATCAAGATCAACGCTGAGCATAGAGCCTGTTTGGGATTCTCTCCCTCTCTCTCCCTCTGCCCCCCTTCCCCCCTTACGCATGTGCTCCTACCCTTTCCCTCCCTCCCTCCCTCCCTCTCTCTCTCTCTCTCTCTCTCTCTTTCGTAAAATAAAATCAAATAATATTTAAATGTTCAGATCTACTGAGAAAAGGGTTTTATTAAGTTACTATTTCTTTTTTACAGATATGATTATGGAACTTGCCGTACATGCACAATTTATTACAACTACTTTTAGGCCTGAACTGCTTGAGTCAGCTGACAAATTCTATGGTGTAAAGTTTAGAAATAAGGTAAATTTTTTTTACATGAAATTTAAGTTCATATTTGTCAAATTCTTGTTTTACGTTACTTAAATCATGAAAGAAAACCTAGAAGGTTGTTGCTTCTCTTACAGTGAGTTTGTAAAGAAAAAGCTTTTCCTTCAAATGCCTACGAAGTTTAGCAATTAGTTTTATAGCATTCATTACATTGATTTTATTTTCATTGGCATTAAGAGACAGTATCTTCCTGTCTTGTCTATTTAGTGCACAGCTTTTTACAGTTAGATACACTCCTTTGTATTTTGCCCATGTAGCTCTTCTTGATCTCTTCAGCCTCAAGATTCTTTGAAATAGCAAAATAGTAAAAACTGAAAAAATGTGGCTCAGTAGTACTTAGTACTTACCTGGATCTTCAGAGTATTAAAATGAAGAATATTTTATAAACTAATGTACTGAACAAACACCATTATAAAAAGTCTTACCGTCAGTGTTTTAGAATCATTTGTCTAGATTTATAAAATTTATAGGTGATAGGCCATGTGTTTTAAATATTACTCTATACAGTGAGAACATTGATTTTTGTCTTGAAGATTTAACAGACTTTGTTTTTAACATTTATTCTTCAGGTTAGTCATATTGATGTGATCACAGCAGAGATGGCCAAAGACTTTGTAGAAGATGATACTACTCATGGTTAATTGGAAAATATTGCCTACTGGTTTGGAAGATGTGTATAGTAATATGATTCTGATTCCCAGGAACTGTACATTTAAACCTAAATATCTAGTCACTATTAATAGTTTTCAGATTTAGAGCATATACAGCCCTTTTATATTTCTGTCCTTGTATTTTATAAGATACTCTGTAATGTTACATTTCTACTTATAGTTTAAGAATTTTATTTCCCACACAACTTTTTGTAAAGTGTCTTGCTCCCGTTTTAAATCTTTTGAAACATGCTAAATATTCTTTGCTAATTATTTTATCAATTATATTGCCTCTTTTTTTATAGCTTCAATTAAATTGGTTTTATGACTAATTTAGTATTTTATGTGGCTTCTTATTTATAGTTGTGTGACTAGAAACAAATTTTTCTTAAATATCTGCTTTTTATTTTGCCTAAGAAAAGGTCTGCCTTCACCTAAAAGATTTTTTAAACACGGCTTCATATTCTGTTAAAATAAAATACATCGGCGATTCCCAATCCTGGCTGCATGCTTAAATCCATGGGAGAGCTTTAAACTGCTGGAGTAACACTGCTGACTGACATCTTTCCCTAGACCAGTTGAATCGAAATCTTTATGGAGTGGGGTTCTGGTCATTGTTGGTTCTAAAGTTCTCCGAGGTGATTATGACCTTTGGTGAGGATTAGAACAGTTGCTTTAACTCATTGTAACAGTCCTTTAAAAATTATTTTAAATTAAGAGGAAAATGTATTTACTAGAATTTGGGAACATAGTTTTTTTTTGTTTGTTTTTTCAATGTTTATTTGTGGGACAGAGAGAGACAGAGCATGAACGGGGGAGGGGCAGAGAGAGAGGGAGACACAGAATCGGAAACAGGCTCCAGGCTCCGAGCCATCAGCCCAGAGCCCGACGCGGGGCTCGAACTCACGGACCACGAGATTGTGACCTGGCTGAAGTTGGACGCTTAACCGACTGCGCCACCCAGGCGACCCAGGGGAACATAGTTTTAAGAGTAGCTAAGAACACTAAAGCCAAAACATTGAGCCATAAAATTTCTTGTTTTACTGATTAAGTAAAAGTTTGGGAAACTTTATTTTTGAAACTTTTTTTTCCCCCCTTCAGATGAGGTCTTTTTTTTTTTTATTATGTTTTTTAAACTGCTTTGTTGAGCTAAGATTCATACATTATAAAGTCCACCTGTTAAAATTGTGTGATTGAATACTTCTTAGTATATTCACAAAATTGTGCACCCATCTCTACAGTCTAATTTTAGAACATTTTCATTACCCTAAAAAGAAACTGTACGTATTAGTACTCACTCTGTACCTCCCCCTGCCTGCATTCCCTGGCAACCATAAATCGAGTTTCTGTCTGATACTATGGATTTGCCTGTTTTGGGCATTTCATATAAATAGAATCCTATAGCGTGGGGCCTTTTTGTGACTGACTTGTTTTACTTAGCATGTGTTTTTGTTTTGTTTTTACAGGTTTATTTATTTTTGAGAGAGAGACTGTGAGACAGAAGGGGAAGAGAGAGAGGGAGACACAGAATCCAAAGCAGGCTCCAGGCTCTGAGCTGTCAGCACAGAGCCCGGTGCGGGGCTCGAACTCACAAACGGCAAGATCATGACCTGAGCTAAAGTTGGTCACTTAACTAACTGAGCCACCCAGGTGCCTCATCACTTAGCGTGTTTTTAAGGTTCATCCATGTTGTAGCACATATCCATAGTTTGTTCCTTTTTATTGCTGAGTGAAATCGCATTTAGGAATATATGCCATGTTTTATCCATCCATTAGTTCAGCGGTACTGGGGGTTAGGACTTAAACATATGAATGGAGGGGGGGTGGGCACAGTTCAGCCCATAACAATTACCATGGTACATTTGTCACTCAGCATGGGTGCATTTAGTTTATCATCTAAGCTCCAGATTATATTCAGATTGCGCCAGTTTTTCCACTAATGCCCTTTTTCTCTGATTCCTCAGGGGGATTTACAGTACATTACATTTAGTTGTCATATCTCCTCTGGTCTGTGACAGTTTCTCAGTCTGTTTTTCCCATCTTGACAGTTTTCAGGAGTACTTTTCATGTGTTTTATAGAATGTCTCCCATTTGGGATTTCTGTGATTATTTTTCTCCTAGATAGACTGGTGTTAAATAATACAACAGGGGTGAAGTGTTCCCAACACATCATATCAGTGGTGCCTATTATTAACATGTTTTACCTTGATGTTTACCTTAATCACCTTCCTAAGATCATGTGTCAGTTTCTTCCCTGTAAAGTCACATTTCTTTTTTCTATTTAACTCTATTCTTTGGAAGCAATTCACTAAGTGCAGTCCACATTAGGATATTCCTATGACCTTGAGGGTCACCTGGGTGGCTCAGTCAGTTAAGTATCCAACTTCGGCTCAAGTCATGATCTCATGGTTCATGAGTTCGAGCCCTGCCTCAGGCTCTGTGCTGACAGCTCAGAGCCTGGAGCCTGCTTCAGATTCTTTGTCTCCTTCTCTCTCTGCTCCTGCCCCGCTCGAGTTCGGTCAAGGCTATTCCTATGACCTTGAAAATCTCCCATTATTCTAGTAGAGTTTTTTTGGTAGATTCTTTGGGGTTTTCTACATGGACAAATCATGTTATCAGTAAATAGAGACAGTTTTAGTTCTTCTTCTTCAATATATATACCTTGTATTTTTCCTTGCTGATTTTTTTTCCCCTTAGAGTTTATAGTCATCTGCAGGAGGGTTGGTTTGTTAGGAGCTACTCCTCCCATTAGTGGAAGCCAGAAATCCCTAAAGAGGCATTTTTAATTTTTTTTTTTTAACGTTTATTCATTTTTTGGGAGACAGACAGAGTGTGAGCGGGGAGGGGCAGAGACAGAGAGAGATACAGAATCCAAAGCAAGCTCCGGGCTCTGAACTGGCAGCACAAAGCCTGATGCGGGGCTCAAACACACAAACCGTGAGATCATGGCCTGAGCCAAAGTCAGACACTTAACCAACTGAGCCACTCAGGTGCCCCCTAAAGAGGCATTTTTAAAATGAGGAAGTAGTTTTGTGAATTTAAATTAAAAATCTACATTCACTTTGAGTTTTCATTTTGACTAGCTTAATCTAGAGTTTAAATGTTGAGTATATTGTTTATAGTTTTGCTATGATATAATTGATCTTCCTTGACAGAATTGGGTGTAAGAAATATTCTGTGTAGGTCCCCATTCAAAGGGTTATGTAAGGGGCACATGGGTGGCTCAGTCCATTAGGTGTTGGACTCTTGATTTCAGCTCAGGTCATGATCTCATGGTTTATGAGATCGAGCCCCATATCGGGCTCTCCGTCCCAGAGCCTGCTTGGGATTCTCTCTCTCCCTCTCTTTGACCCTCCCCTACTCATGTGCAAACCTGTGTGTGTTCTCTTTCTCTCAAAAATAAACATTTTTTTAAAGGGTTATGTAGGCATAGTATCTTTCCAATATTCCTAAAATGTTCCTTAGCCATCTCCCCAGTTATATTCATTATGAGTCACTACATATAGAGGTTGAAATGGTTGGTGTATAGTTTATGATATATAGCTTTGTTCTTTGATATGGGAAACCTCCATAATACAGATTTTGGCAAGGGATGTTACATGTATAGCATCATTCTAGAACTTAATGTTCTTAAGCATCTCCCCAAGGATATCCAATATATAATGAAACTCCAGTGAGTTTGTAACAATAAGTACCTAAACAATGGAACATAGAATGTAAATATTTTTAAAATCCATATTCTTTGCTAAATCTTAGTGATGACATAAGATTCTAATGAATAGAAACCACTAATTCTAACGAATAGAAAAATGTGGGAAAATACTGATTTTCTAAGAAAATGATGGAATTTATAGAAGCTGAGTTTACTTTGAATAATGTTTTATAATAGAAGTATAGAAAAGATGAAAGATGAGTTTTGAAGGATTTCTTTTTTTCAACCAAGTAATAACTTTTTAAAAACATTTGGGGGGCGCCTGGGTGGCGCAGTCGGTTAAGCGTCCGACTTCAGCCAGGTCACGATCTCGCGGTCCGTGAGTTCGAGCCCCGCATCGGGCTCTGGGCTGATGGCTCAGAGCCTGGAGCCTGTTTCCGATTCTGTGTCTCCCTCTCTCTCTGCCCCTCCCCCGTTCATGCTCTGTCTCTCTCTGTCCCAAAAATAAATAAACGTTGAAAAAAAAAATTAAAAAAAAAAAAAAACATTTGGTTAATTCTGATATTACACTATGTATTAACTGGAATTTAAATAAAAACTTGAAACAAATAAAAAAAACCACATTTGGTTAATTTTTAAAAGGAGTTTCTCTCCTAACTGGATAGAGGACTGTCAGCTTCTGACAAAGGGAGAATACCAGTGTTGAGGAAAAGAGAACAGTATTAAGATTTCACTGTCACCAGCAGATGGTCTCCTTGCACAGGGAGCAGCATGGCATTGCTGGGAGGCTTGCCACAAAGGTGTGGAAAGTATGCTCTGTCTTAAGGATTCTTCATCTTTACCTTTTACTCAGGCATAAGTTCTTATCCTGGAACACAAACAACCCAAGTTTGTGTGTTTCTGCTGAGTCTGCCCTGTTAATAAAGCAGGGGAAGGCTAAATGGAAAACCGATGCATTAAAACCGATGCAATTAAAATTGGTGACAACACACTGTTAACCCAATGCCTAGGAAATAGGTTTTTCTTTCCCTGTTTGAGGATCTCTCCTTTTTTATTTTTAATTGTATGTAAATCAGCTAGAAATTATCCTCTAGTTTTGTGTGAAGATTAAGCAATAGTGATTGCCTTGTTCCCTAGGTTTCATACTTTTTGGGGAGAAAACAGTAGCTTTCCTTTCCCTCTGGGAAAAATGGTGGGATCTATTTCATTGGTCTTTTGCCTACAAATGTGTTATGGCCTTTGTTCTGGTCATGTGAAGAAATTTTCAACAAAGTAGATTGATTCAGTTAACATTTCTAGAAGGGATATTGAGTATGGCAGGAGCTGAAGATTTTGTAAAGCATTTGGCCTTAAATATAGCTTTTTTTGTCAACACTTTCAGCCAAAAATACCAGGACCTTGCACATAGGATATATTATTTAGACATAAAAGACACAAGATTTTTTATTTTTAGTCTGATTTTTTAATTTTGTAGATGAGAAAATTTGAAGCCCAGGTTAACACCCAGGTAAGTGGGGCCCAAAGGACTGAAGACACACAACAGCTGACTTGCCTGCCTCGGTAGAGCAGACTTTCCGGTAAGTGAGTACTTAGTTCTCCCTAGTTAACTATGAAAATGAAGTATCACATTTGTACAGTGCTGATTGATCCTCTACGTTATACAGAGTAACAGATTCTAAGGGTGAGTGAGTCACCACCTTCTTTTATTTTCTTTACCCTTTCCCTCCATACCCTCCTCCCTTTTTCTTTAGACTTCACCTATTTAGGTGGAGTCTGATCATTTGTCTCACTTAATGTCCTAGGGGGACTGGATTACTCCTAGCTGCCAGTCTTCTGCATGGAAGATGCCAGTGTTGCTCCATAAATCTGCCACCATGTGGCACTCAGTCTCCCCTTCCTAGAGACAGAGAGTCTCCTGGGTGTAAGAGCCCTTGTGGCAGCCAGTAAACCACACAGGGATACGAGGCAGCACAGAGATTAGGTTTGCAAAGGGAACGTGGATATATTTACTCCAGTCATCACATTGGTTGGTAACGTCTATTGCAAAGAGAACATTATTAGCATTTGAGTGTTCTTTTATGGATTCCATGTGGTTTCAGGCCAGTGCCTGGTATGTTGATTATGTAATACACAAACGTTTCAAGTGTGCAGTGATACCAAGTCCAGCCTTAGCCTCGAAATTAAAGTCTGAAATTACTCAGTCGTTAACAATGATGGTTAGAAAGATGGCTAACAGAAGTGTACATACAGGTGAAAGAGAAGAAAAGGAAAATTGAAGGACATGGGTTTAAGGCCAAATCATTTGGGACGAAGTTCACAGAGACCATCTGTAACATTGTAAAGGACCATGCCACCTCTAAGGCAGAAGCCTTTGCTAGGAGAGAATTTCCCAACAGGAATCTGTCAGACCACCTCAGAAGTAGAACGAGGACTGCAAAGTTTGGTGAGGTTGAGGCTTTGTCAGTGTGGTCTATGCTGCTATTTTCTTCTCGAAGGTCTCGAATCCCGAGTTACTTCATTTATTTCCAGCACCGCTAGAGGGGGCCCTTGACACATGCCAGCCCCTCCTTGGCCTTTCTCAGTCTAGTTTTCAAACCAGTTTCCTCTCTGATTCCTCATTAGTAGAGTTCCAGGAGCAATGAGAGGGTCGAGATGTGATATTCCCGAGATTTCTCTATTACAGGAGTTTATGAGCTAAGTGATAACTGCTTGCAGCTCAGTCATAAATTGGATGTTTTAGCCAAGGTACCTAGCACTTACAACAGGTTGTATTGCTATTTTTGAAAGGTATGCAGCAGCTGTTTAACGGGACCTTCTAACAAAATGGCAACCCTTTCTTCAACAGTCCCTCTTTGTTTCTCAGAACAGCACTTTTTCCGCCCATTCCTTCTGAATCTCATATACACCCAAAAGAGATCGTCTTAGTGTTCCTTACATACTGTTTCTGACTCACCTGGCATCCCTGAATTGAAACGGCTTCACTTATTATGTTGCTTTTCATTTTACCATTTCTGAATCCTCTCCTGACAAGACTGAGTCCGAATTAGGGTCTGTTAATTTGCTCACAGAGTGACTCACAGAGGGAATACTTGCTGATTTGGTTTCTTGTTAGAAGTCTTATTAGAACCCCTGTAGCCCGGGAGAAAATCCTATCTTTAGGATTGTTCCAGAAGTTCAGTTTCTATACCACTTACGAACGGTGTTCAGGAGCACAATGTGCACATACAGCCCTGCCTTCTGTTTCTCACCTGGGGTCGCACAGTGGCCTAAATCTTATCCCGCATGATGCTGACTTTCTGCCCTTGCTGTGAATACTGGCACTGAGCATGGATGGCCTTATGATGGATGGGAGTTTAAGGTACAAGTAGATAAATATGCAGCGTGGTGTTTCAGTTCTGAGAAGGAGAGTTCTGAGGAAGGTTCTGAGGAACCTCCAAGATAGTGAAACTACTGACGTGGATGCCAAAGAGGCCTTTCCTATGACCCTTTGTTCTCTTTTTCCTGTGGACATGCTCCTGGGGTGTCTGTCTAACCCCTGCCTTTAGCTGAGACGTTTGATTTCAGGTGGCAGTCTTGATCCCTTGAGCAGAAGCATGAAGATCACAGTCTTTCAGAGACTGTGTCTTTGCTGCATATTGATTTATACAAGCTAATCTTGTTTGTGTGACTTAATAGTTACTAGTTACCTACTAAGTACCCAACAGGCCCTTTTATCATCTCGCTTAAGGACAGAGGTGGGTGGCGTTAACCCCAACCTCCAGAAGAGGATATTGAGCTTTCGTGAGGGTGAAGTAACTTGCCTAAAAATTCCAGTTACAAAGTGGTGGAGCTCAGAATAGGAACCCTGGTCTATCCAGGGTCCACCAGATCTCTCTGGCTTCCTTTTTAAAACTCAAAATGAGGGGGTTCCTGGCTGGCTCAGTCGGTGACTTTCAATCTCGAGGTCATGAGTTCAAGCCACATGTTGGGTGTGGAGCCTACTTGAAAGAGGAAAAACTCAAAATGAATTTGATGCCAAAACTTGCAGCTTGACCAGCCACAATACAGAGTGAGAGTCACCTCTTAACCAGTTGGTTTCAGAGCTGTCTACAAGTCTGAGGAGTATTTGTGGAGTATTTGTCCTTTCCTGCAGCCCCCCCCCCAACCTCCATCCCACTCTGCCCCCCAGAAATGCCAGGCTGTAAAAGCAGAAGGCTTTATTGCAACAAGATCCTGGGCCATGCAGGCTCTTCCAGGTGGTACCCAAATTTGCAAATCCCAAACCAGGTGCCCCCTTATTCCTCTCACTCTGCATGACCCACGTGCATTTTTACAGAGTATGCTGCTGGTTGAGGGCTTTTGATTCTGGAATTCTCTAGCATTAACCTTTAACTCCTCTCACCTCCCACAACCCTATCCTCTGCTCCCAATTTCTAAAAGGCAAAGGTTGCACATTGAATGATGCCACTACCTCACCCCCCTTCCCTGACCATGCTGCTTAGAGCTCAGCTTTCCCAAAGAAGAGCCTGGGTTCAGTTCTCACCCTCCAGTTCTGAAGAGCAGAACTGTGATACTGACCCCTTAACCCCCACCACACCATCCCTTTTCTCTTTTGGTCCTCAAATCCATTTAATTATTCCTCACTTTGTGGTTTGCAGATGTAGGAGGGGTTTTAGGCAGAAACTTGAGACATTTGAGGTAGAGAAGGATATGGAAGTTGTTAGAACTAAGAATATAGTTCCAGGTCACCAAGTTGTTAAATACAGTAGTGCAGGGGCAGGTGGAGAAGGTGACGAGTCTGTTCTACAAGGCTGAAAGCTCTGGGGTCTCAGGAAGTCACATCCCCTTTTTGGGAACCTCTACAGTCCATTCTTGCTCCAACAGACTGAATCTAAAGCAGAGAACTCTGTCCTCTGAAAGCTGTGCTCTTGCCCATTGTTTCTTTTCCCCCTGTCACGTTCAAAACGAAAACTTTTATTTATCTTAAAGTGAAATCTATTCAAGACCTTTTACTCTGTAAGAGCCATGAGCCTTGGGACCATGTCTGTCTTTTGTTTTGTTGTCATTTTTATCCAGTGAATGTTTGTTGAGTGAATGATTGATGACATACACAGCTGGCACTTACTGAGTGCTTCCTATACGCCAGGTTTTGTGCTGAGTGATTTATATTCATTACGGCAGACGAACCTTGAAACCTTACGACCCCGAGAGAAAAGCTGTTGCCCTGGTTTTCCAAAGAAAGCCACCGAGCCTCAAAGAAGCTGTTTGCCCACACATGGCCTCTCATCCCTGAGTGGTGGCAGCTGGGCCCCAGCGGGCCTTCCTCCTCTTGGGTCCACAGCGACGTGGTCACTCCCCGTCACTAAGCCTGCCACCTGCCAGGGGCCGTTTCCTGCCACAGCCCACACTGGCCCTCAGCGACTTCTCCCACGGACTCTATTTCTATCTTCACCGCCGTTCTCTCTGACGAGGTTCTCCCCGTAGCGGTGGGTGTTCGAGAGAAGCTGTGTGTCCCGGGGCCTGCTTTCCCTACCCTCGGGATAAACACAGTGGCTAGGTAAGAATCTAGAATAATTTCACCGGAACTTTGTCTAGACATGTATGCAGGCCCCGTATGCTATCTCATGAGCAAACCGTGCTTCAATCTGAACTGTTACCTCACCGTCAGATTCACCTGGGGTGGTTGTTGAAGATGCACATTCTCCAGCCTTCCCTCGACATCCCCCGCGGAGAACCCACATCAGCAGGTCTGGGGCAGGGCCCAGGAGGGCCACAGGTGATACCTGTTAGCCAGGGATCTCAAAGGTCAGACCTGTTGAAACCTTTGACCTTTGAAACAAAGGATGGTCTGTGAATCGGGGAGATCTTCCTGAGGCATCTATGCAAAGGAAAGCACCAGATGGTTTTTGGTTTTATTTATGTATTTTAAAATATTTTTTTAATTTTTTTTTTTTTTTTTTTTTTTTTGAGAGAGACAGACAGAATGTGAGCAGGAGAGGGGCAGAGAGAGAGGGAGACACAGAATCCGAAGCAGGCTCCAGGCTCTGAGCGGTCAGCAAGGAGCCCAACGCAGGGCTCGAGCCCACAAACTGTGAGATCGTGACCTGAGCGAAAATCAGATGCTCAACTGACTGAGCCACCCGGGCACCCCTTTAAAAATTTTTTTAAACGTTTTATTTATTTTTGAGAGGGCTTTATTTTTATCCAAAACAGAAAATGAAACTTAATCGGAACTAAGGTAAATAGCGTACAGCCTCTGGATGTGGGAGGTTGGGGTTGGGGCGGGGGGGGGGGGGGAGGAGTTCCTGAAACTGGCAGAACTTTAGACAGAAAGGCCTCCAAACTAGAGGGCTGCGGCAACAGAGACAATAAACCAGAGTCGCCTCCACCCTGACCCACCACCCCCATGTGAGCCACCTCCCCCGTTTTACTTGGGGACTTTAGGGAATTTCTATCTTGAGGGGAGAGTCGTTACAAACTTAGCCAGCTTGACTCATCGGCCTCCTTAAGAAGGGACCTCCAGGCTCCTTGCGGAGGGCTGATGCCTGCCGGCAGTTCTGAGCGTGGGATTCTGGGATTCGGGGGATAATTGCAGCTCTGGGGTTACAGGACGTGAGCTGGAGGACCTTACAACTCCCCGCCGCCCTGATGTCTCCCTTGTATACTGGTAGGTTTGGGGGTTTGTTGAAAGCTGAGAGCCAGGACCCAGGATGAAGGGACCAGTTCAGTGATAGTCTTTAGCCTAGCCAGTGTGGGTCTGGCCACTGAGAACTGCCCCTCCCTTCCTCCTGGCTCATGCCTGGCAGCCAGAATCCAGACCTGAGCATGCCTGACCTCTGAATCCATACCAGGCTCTGTTCTGTTCTGGTAGGAAGCCCTTAGGCCCATCCAGTCTGTCACAGACCTTGTTATGGCTCTACTTCCTGTCCAGAGGGCGTCCCGTCTCCTCATTCCTCAACTCATCTTCCATACTTGCCCCACCTCCTCCAAAAACCTCTTTTATCACCAAGCCTTCCAGAAACTTCAACCTCAATCATAACACCTGAAACTTCCTTTTACCCCCTGATGATTTCCTCTGAGATCTTTCACCCTTGAAATCCTTTTGATGAAGAACACATTTTCTCACTTACCTCCTCTCTCAGGTTTAGGAAGAGGGACCACTGAACTCCTGGCCCCAGCACTATCGTCCTGCAATCACTCCCGCTACTCAGGACACAGGTGCTCTGCCTTTAGCTCAGCCTTCCTCTCCATCCTGTGGCCTGTCATCGTCCACGGTGGCTTCAGCCTTCTTCCCAATTTCCACCCTCGGGTGCTTCCACCCCGACTCTGGCCGCATCCCAGAACACGAGATCTGTGTTGAAGCATAGATTTTTGAGAAGCTGGAAACATGATTCTCACACACAGGTAAGCAAGCGTGTATTAGAGATTTATTTATCTCATTAGTGAGGGAACCAGTAGGACACCCAGACTTCTATAGGTCAGTTAAACCATAACCTTCGGGGTTATCTTTCTGACCACATGAATCATTTCTAACTTCCCAGTCGTCTCTTTCTTTGTAAGTTAGCATCTAATTTTACCAAGTCTGGGTCCTAATCAGTAGAAAATAATGGGTGACCTGCCCTTAGAGAGTCAGATGACCCTTCGGGGACCCAAGGGCTCCAATGTGGCTTTGAAAAAGCATCCAGTAGGTTTGTTGCTTTATTTCCAAGGATTGGATGCATTTTTCTAAACACTCGAAGCCTCTCTGAACGTCCACCCCAGTCCTCAGAAGCGTGACCTCGAGGAACGTGGCTCTCAGGGTTAAAAAGGGAGGCCTAGGGGCGCCTGGGTGGCGCAGTCGGTTAAGCGTCCGACTTCAGCCAGGTCACGATCTCGCGGTCCGTGAGTTCGAGCCCCGCGTCAGGCTCTGGGCTGATGGCTCGGAGCCTGGAGCCTGTTTCCGATTCTGTGTCTCCCTCTCTCTCTGCCCCTCCCCCGTTCATGCTCTGTCTCTCTCTGTCCCAAAAATAAATTAAAAAAAAAAAAAAAAAAAGGGAGGCCTAACAAAAAGCAGCTCTGGTCAAGCCCAGTTGAGCCCGTGGTTGGAGGAGAGCGGAGGGTGGAGGAGAGCGGGAGTCCGGTCCTGCAATGAATAGATGGATTCGGACGATGACAGGTTTCTCTCAACAGGCGTCTGGTAAGGACCTGGTATATGAAAACCTATGACCTAGGTGCTCTGATGAGACGTTTTACAGATGAGGAAACTGAAGCTTGGGTTAGGAACAGGCCTGGGGGCCTGGTGAAGCCCAGAGTTAATCCATGCCTGGGTCTCCTGAGCCGCAAGTGTGTGGGAGGTCACTGGGTGGGAGGTAGAGGTGACTTCCTCTGTGCGTGTGTGCGCGCACATGCACATGTGAACTGGGTGGGAGGTAGGAGGTGACTTCCTTTAGCAGCAGGTGCAGATCCCAGGCCTGGTGCGGTTTTACACGTCTAAACAAAGCCAACTGCGGGATTCCACACATCCCCACTGCAGGGCCCTCATTCCTTTCCCTCTTCAGCACCAGCCGCCTAAGACCTCTGGGAATGAGCTCAGAGGGAGGGGGCCACAGGGACGACTGCAGCTGGCAGTGCCATTGACAGATTCGTCCTCCGACGTCAGCATTGTTCCCAGGCAGGATGGGACCCTGCCCTCGTGCGCACTGGCAAGGGGAGGAGGAGGCAGCCAGGGGCTCTGGGGTCTGTAATCGGATCGGGGCTGTGATGGTGACAGCTGCGGCAGGGGCCTGAGGAGGGGGCTTGGGCAGATGGAGGAAGGCTGGGCCGGGGGTTTGTGCTCATTCATCATCCTGGAGGCAGCGCTCCCCGGGGTGCTGGGACCCTCACTCCAGCATCGACCCCAGAGTCCCTAGTGCCACCAAGGCAGCCCAGGCATGTTGTCTCATGTGGGGAGGGTCCCAGGGAAGCTTCATCTGCCGAGGGAGACATTGCATGTAGGCTCTGGAAAGGAGCAGGGGTTTTGAATCCCAGCCCTACCATTCTCTAGTGGTGTGGTCATGGGCAAGTTTGTTAACCTCTGTCTCCGTTTCTTGTTCAGTAAAATGGAAACACCACATGAAACTATCTTAAAAAGTGGTTCTAGAATTAAGGGAGAACCAAGTGCCTTGCACATAGTGCTTTCTCTGTAAGAATTAGGTTTATTTTTTTTATGTCAGTTGGCATCCAAGTTATATTTGTAATATTTGGGGCCAGAAACAGCCTTAAGAAAAGCTTGAGAGCAATCCATGCTTACAAAGTGTGTAAAATTCAGGAGTGTGTGTACTTGCTTTTAGGAAGGACTCAATAGCCACCTGCGATCTTCGCTGGTACGTTTGAGATGCAAAGTTATTGCACAGTTATCTACTACTGTGTAACAAAGGACACCAAAACTCAGTAGATTAAAATCGCCACCGTTTTATTATATCTCATGATTTTGTGGGTCAGGAATTCGAGCGGGATTCAGCTACCTGATTCTTTGCCCCGATGTGGTATCAGTGGCAGTCCCCTAAGTGGGATTTACCTGGCAGACGGGCTGACCTGGAGGGTCCAAGGTGGCTTCACTCCTGCACCCGCTTCTGGTGTGCTGTTAGGGGAAACTAGCCCTGAGAGTCCTGGCCATATTACTCAGTTTGTCAAGCAAGTCATGAAGCCTGGCCCAGTTCCAAGGTGAAGGGACCTGGCCCCCAGCTCTCCACGGAAGGAAGAGCCACAATTTTTCGACAGACACCCTCAAATAGGACCTTGCCGGGGCGCCTGGGTGGCTCAGTCAGTTAAGCGTCAGACTTCAGCTCAGGTCATGATCTCCTCGTTTGTGAGTTCTAGTCCCACGTTGGGCTCCGTGCTGACAGCTGGGAGCCTGGAGCCTGCTTCAGATTCTGTCTCTCCCTCTCTCTCTCTTCCCCTCCCCCATTTGTGTGTGCACACGCACACACACACATGCACTCTCTCTCTCTCTCTCTCTCTCTGTCTCTGTCTCTCAAAAATAAATAAACATTAAAAAATAGGACCTTACAAAGTATTTATTTGTGTAAAGCTCTTCCAGTGGCACTTTGGGGGAGTGGAAAGAGCCCAGGGCTGACGACCAGGAAACCTGGGTTTGAGTCCAGTCCCCCATCCTTGGAGCTCCTATTACTGCCAAGGCCTAAGCTCTGATGTCAGGAATACAGAGATAGGAAGAGAGTAGTTTTGGGTTCTAGACCTCAGCCCGACCTGCCCCTCAAGTGGGTGATGTCAGGCAAGTCACCTCCCTTCTCAGCACCCCACTTTCCTGGTCAGTGGGGTGAGAAGGGGGTTGCGCTTGGTGCCATGGCATCTTTTCCAGGGATCAACATCCTGCGGGGCTGACTGGCACTGCTGGGGAAACTGAGACCTGCCTGGCCTCGTGCCGGCCTCCAGAGGTGTCTGTGTACCGCTCACCTTTAGCAGAGCCACGGAAAAACAGCTTTACGGACCTCAATAGGGAGGAGGTGGCTGGTCTGTTTGGAAATGGATTTGTAAAAGTGGAGACCCCAAGTGTAAGGACAGGAATGGGTGCGCAAAAACGGGGATTCCCAGGCCCTTCTCGGAAAAGCTGAGGCCTGAAGTGTACCCCACTGCTCTGTGAGCTCCAGTGTGGGAGGGACTTGAGATTTGCACCCGTGGCTGAGGCAGGCTGTGCATCTACGCGGTGATTCTAGATCAATCTCCTTATCCAAAAAGGTCCCCAGAGTAGGCAAGCAGCCCAGAGGTGAGGGTGGTCTCCCTCTGCCCCTGACCCTTCGGGACCATCCTGGAGCCCTTGATGCTCTGGGGCTTACTAGCGCTTAGACATCCACGGTGCAGGCCATCCTGGAGAAAGAGTCAGGCAGCAGGGCTCTGGACATCAGCAGAGGCGGTTACGGAGGGTGGGCAAGAAGTGTTCTGGCCCGGGGCCAGGGCTGTGGGATTTATAATCATCCTGGGGCCTTGGAGCAGCTTTTTTATTTTGAGGCCATGAGTAATTGAGCTGTTTGCTGAATCCCACAGGCGGCCCTGGGCCCTGCCTCTTCCCACTCACAAATACACATATATATGTACACCTGTTATACACACACACACACACACACACACACACCTACACCTCTGGGTACATGCATTTGGAGAGACAGAAGAACCCTGCAGGGAAGGTTTGTGCTAGGCACGTGCCAGGTGCTTTTCATACACTATCTCGCATCATACTGACAACAACTCTTTAAACTAGGCCTCATTATCTCCAGTTTGCAGGCGAAAGAACTGACTGAGCCAAGGCGAGGTAGGGTAACTTGCCCCAGAATCCACAGCTAATAAGTAGCAGAGAAGGGGCTTGAACCCTCCCCACTAGCTCAGGCCCTTCTTAGGCTTAGTCCAACATGGCTAGACCTTGTCTAAAATCATTTTTTCCCTTGGTATCTAATGGGGAAATTGGACTTAAAAACGACTACACATCATAAAAGAAAAGATCGATAAATTCAGTTGCATTATGGGGGGCCTGGTGGCTCAGTCGGCTAAGCATTCGACTCTTGATTTTGGCTCGGGTCATGATCTTATGGTTTGTGAGTTTCAGCCCCACATCGGTCTCTGTGCTGACCACACAGAGCCTGCCTGGGAGCTTGGGATTCTCTTCCCCCTCCTCCTCCTGCCAAATAAATAAATAAGCTTAAAAAAAGAAAGAAAAAAAAAACCCACCCAAAGCAACTACATTAAAACAAAAATTCAATTGCATTAAAAATAAAAATAAATTAGTCATTTATAAGAAAAAGACCAAAACCTGATTTTAGAATGGGCAAGCGATGAAAACTATTCTCAGAAAAAAATAAGTACAAACAGATCCTAAGCATATGAAAAGGGGTTCAACTTCACTTACAAAAGGAATAATACAAATTTAAGATATATTGATATTTAGTGAGTGGCTCAGCAAGGGAAGATATACTGATACTTATGTTCAAGAAATGGCTCAATTCCAATATACAAAGAAATTCTATAATATAATCAGAAGAAAAGACACACAACCCAAATTTAGTTTTTAAACCAGGCAAAAGACTTCAACAGTCTTTTTTTATTATATTCAGAGCCAATACAACACTGCAAAGTCTGCAGAAAATGTAACATTAAAATCATTTAAGGAGTTACCACTGCACGCCCATTTTAGTATGGCTAAAATGCAAAAGATTCACAATACCCAGTGTCGGTGACAACGGATCACAGCTGAGATTCTCCCACGTTGCTGGTGGAAGTGTAACTGGCATCACCATTCTGGAAAAAGGCCCCATGATCTCATAAAACTAAAACAGGAACCACCCTATGGTTGGCAGTTCTACTCATAGTTCTATACCTCAGAGAAATGAATATATTTTTATCATCTCCAGAGAATTCTCCAATGCCCTTTTGTAGTCAGTCCTCTAAACCCTAGCCCCAGGGAATCACCGATCTGCTTTCTGTCACTATAAATTAGATTTGCCTCTTCCAGAATTCTTTTTTTTTTTTTTTAATTTTTTTCTTTTAGGATTTTATTTTTAAGTGATCTCTACACCCAACGTGGGGCTCAAACTTACCAATCCCGAGAGATCAAGAGTCACATGCTGTACCGACTGAGGCAGCCAGGTGCCCCTCTTAATGGTTTCTTTTGAAGCAAAGCTGAGGTTTTCATTTTAATGAATTCTAATTTACCAATTTTTAAAATTTGTACAGATTTTCCCCATATTTTCCACTTGAAGTTTTATAGTCAGCAATTGCACTTAGGTATGTGACTCATTTTGAATTAATTTTTACATAGGATATGAAGTGAAGGTCAAGGTTTGTTTTTTTCATACGGCCTCCTGTTGATCCAGCACCGTGTATTAAAAATACTGTATTTTCCCTTCACTGAGTTACCTTGACACCACTGAAATCATTGACCATAGATGTATGAGCCTATCTCTGTTCTCATCCGTTGATCTATGTATCTATCCTTACACCAACACCTCGTCATGGTTATTGCCACTAAACAGTAGCTCTTGAAATCTATAGTGTTGGTCCTCCAAATATGTTCCTTTGTCAAAATTGTTTTTGTCTATTCTGAGTCCTTTTAATTTCTAGATACAACTTACAATCCGAATGGAAATTTCTACAAAAAAATCTGCTAGAAATTTCATTGGAATTGCATTGAACCTATGGATCAGTTTGGGGATAATTGACATCTTAAGACTATTGAGTCTTTGGGGCACCTGGGTGGCTCAGTCAGTTAAGTGTCCAACACTTGATTTTGACTCAGGTCATGCTCTCACGGTTCATGGGATGGAGCCCTGTGTTGATCTCCAGTCCCCATGCTGACAGCATGGAGCCTGCTTGGGATTCTCTCTCTCCCTCACTTTCTGCCCCTCTCCAACTCATGTGTGAGAGCACCCGTGCTCTCTCTCTCTCAAAATAAATACATACTTTTAAAAAAAGAATATTGATCTGGGGCACTTGGGTGGCTCAGTTGGTTAAGCGTCCAACTTCAGCTCAGGTCATGATCTCCCAATCCTGATTTCAAGGCCCAAGTTGGGTTCTGTGCTGACAGCTCGGAGCCTGGAGCCTGCTTGGGATTCTGTGTCTCCCTCTCTCTCTGCCCCTCCCCCACTCAGGCTCTGTCTCTGTCTCTCAAAAATGAATAAATGTTAAAAAATTTTTTTAATTAAAAAAATGATACTGAGTTCTTCTGATCCATGAATTTTGTATATCTCTTCATTTATTTAGATCTTTAATTTTTCTCATCAATCTTTACAAGTAATCCATGTACCAGTCTTGCACATATTTTATTAAATTTATCACTAAGTATATTGTGTTTTCAATACTATTGCAAATGTTATTTTTAGAATTTCATTTATTTATGTATTTATTTATTTATTTATTTAGTAATCTCTACACCCAACATGGGCTCAACTCATGACCCCTAAACCAAGAGTCACACGCTCTTCTGACTGAGCCAGCCAGCAGCCCCTGGAATTCCATTTTCTAATTTTTTTTGCTGGCATATATAAATATAATTTATTTTTGTATATTAACCTGTATCCTGTGGTCATTACTTCTAGAAGCTTTTGTGTAGATTATTTATGATTTTCTAAACACACAATCACATTCCCCTTGAATAATTTTACTTTTTTTTATTTCCAATTTCTATGCCTTTCTTTTTCTTTCAGGACATGGTTAAGGGTGTTTGCATCCATATTCATGAGGGATGTTTGTAGTCTTCTTTTCTTGGAATGTCTCTGTCTAACTTTGGCATCAGAGTAATAATGTTAGCCTCATAATATGAGCTTGGACATATCTCTTTAGTCTTTGTTTTCTGAAAGTGCTTGCATATTATTTCTTTCTTAAATGTTTGCTAGAATTAACCAGTAAAGCCATCTTAACTTGGAGTTTCTTTTGTGGAAGATGTCTCATTATGAATTCAAATTCTTTAATAGATATAGGATTATTTACATATTCTATTTCTTCTTGAGTCAGTAATTTGTGTCTTTAATGAAATTCATCTATTTTCATCCATATTGTCAATTTATTGTCATAAATCGTTACATTGTTTACAATGTGTTTTTTAAATTTTTTGAAGTATGGTTGACAGAAAATATTAGTTTCAGATGTACAACATCGTGTTTCAACAGTGTGCATTATTCAGTGCTCCCCATGATAGTTATGGTCACCATCTGTCACCAGCGATGTTTTTTTGTTACCCTTTTAGTGTCTGTACTTCTGTAGTGACATCTTCTCTTTCATTTCTAACATTGATCATTTGTATCCTCTCTATTTTTCTAGCTAGAGTTTTATCAATTTTACTGAACCTTTCATAGTAGTAGTTTTTGGCTTAATTGAATTTTATCCATTTGTCCATTTCTTATTTGATTTTTGCTCTTTATTATTTCCTTCCTTCTATTTATTTACCTTGAATTTAATTTGCTCTTTTTTTAGTAGGTTCTTAAGATGGAAGCTTAAATAACTGATTTTAGATATTTCTTTTTTTCCTAACACGAGCACTTAAAGTTATAAATATCCCTCTAAGCACCACTTTAACGGCATCCCACAAATTTTGATGTGTGGTACTTTTATTTTCATTCAGGTCTAAATATATTCTAATTTCCCTTGTGATTTATACTTTGACTCATGGATTATTTAGAAGTGTCCGTGTTGTTATTGTTTTCCTAAATACTCTGTCTATTCTTTTTTTTTAAGTTTATTTATTTATTTTCAAGGAGAGAGGACCCACAAGTGGGGGAGGGGCATAGAGGAGGAGAGAGACAGAGAATCCCAAGCAGGCTCTGCTCTGTCAGCACAGAGCCTGATGCAGGGGCCCAAATTCACGAATGGTGAGATCATGACCTTAGCTGAAATCAAGAGTCAGACACTTGACCAACTGAGCCACCCAGGCACCCCTAAATACTCTGTATATTCTTAATGTTTTCCTATGACACCAATATATTACCTATTCAAAAATAAAGAATAAATTTAAAATAAGAATAATGACTCTCAAGTTGGAAATAAGAACCTACACAAAGACTGAACTTGCCATCTTTCCTGCCTGCTCTCTGTCCTATGCGCCATAGATCAGATCGGAATGTTTATAGTGATTAGCTTCTCCCTTTCTCATTCCTCAGATCCAAGCAACTTCCAGGGCTTAGATATGACTTTCCTTGCTGAGTTTTATGACATATGCCCCCTCCTCTGCCATTTTGCCATTATCCCCGTTGAAGCCACCATTGACTCTCATCTGCACAAATGCAGAAGGCATCCCAGTGGCTTCCCCTCAAAATTCTTCTTAGTTACATAGTTAGTGATGTACCATAGAGAAGACTGCCGGATGCCATCTTAATCAAGTGATCAAAATGAACATCACTGTGAATGGGACAAATTGAAATCATGCACCCCTGGATCCGATACAATGAGAAAAAATGCCATCTAAACATGTCATTTAAAAATTTATGTCAGACGATCCCATTATTTTAATTTATTCTGTCCTAAAATTTCCCCCCTATTCTTTGATTTTATTAGCTTTCTTTCTTAGGGTTAGATATTTTCATGCGCTTAAAATGCTGGTTTTCAGACTCATTTTGTGTAGTCCATGGAGATGTTCATTGTGCTTTTGAGCAGATTAATTTTTAAAATATTTTATCTATTCTAATGTGCTTGGAGAAGCAGCGGTGCCTTAGAAGTATTGAATTTATAAAGCAATCACTTAAAATCCAACATTCTTGGGGCACCTGCCTGGTTCAGTCAGTGGAGCATAAGACTCTTGATCTTGGGGTCGTGAGTTCAAGCCCCATGTTGGGCATAGAGCTTACTTGAAAAAAAAAAAAAAGAAAGAAAGAAAAGAAAAAGAAAAAATGAAATAAAGGCCAACATTTTGTGTCTAAATTCTGGCGTAGTAGAAAGAGCCAGGCTCTAAGCAGGCCAGAGCCCCATTTTTGAATCCTAGCTCTTCCATGTTCAGGTTTCTGAATTTCTCTCAGACCGAGTTCTCTTGTTTAAAAAAAGGGGGGGGGGCATAATAACACCTCTCTTGCAGAGTTTTTGTGAGGATTAAGTGAAAGTGCCTGTCAGGGCTTCCCAAATGTTGTTGACTTTGTAACTGAAGCTTTGATTGACTCTCCCATGCAGTGTGAATGACATAAAGCAAGTTGATACTCTGCCAACAGGTGCAAAGGAGGCTGCTGGACTTTTAAAACAAAAGGACTCCAAATACATGTGACTGTTTACATTAAGTAGGAGTGGCCCCTTAATCTAATTTCTGTGTGTTCTCAGAAGCAGTAAGTAGAATATACAGAGGCCAGAACATGTGTGCTATTCTGGTGTCAGAAAGTGACAAATCCAGTGACAGGAATCAACTTCCTGTGCTGACCAGTTGCTGGGGCTCCAGTAACTCACAGAAAGTAAGGAGGCCAGACGTGTGTCTTTCTCAGCCTGGGGCAGTGGGGTGGACAGAGTCCAAAGCCTCTGTCAGTCAGATCCAAACAGCCAGTAGTAATAATAGTCTGGGGGCCATCGGAGGCTTAGGTATGAGAGGTGGGAAGCTGAGTTAGTTTGAGCAAACAATGCGGGGGTCAGGAGGGTGGGGGAATGCCCCAGGTAAGTCCAGGTGGGGATCAGAGGCTGCTCACCTCCAGCATTTTTTTTTTTTAAATGTCCTGAGTCTTGATGTGGTTTTCTGAAGCCCTTCCAAACTCAGGACCCAGCACTGTGGTTTTGTCTCTCTTTGGCAGTCATTCCAAGGTTCTCCTATGGGTCCCTCTGTAGGGGAGCCACACACCGGCTCCCCTCCAGCTCTGGCCACCTTTGACCCCAAGGTCATGGCCAGCCCCACATAGATTTTTACTTGAATTACTCTCCCTTCTTGTTCAGGGTCTCCCTTGCAGCCAGGACACCCTTCACAAGGACACCAGAGGGGAACATTAAAGGAAGAGACAAAGAACTGAAAAAGGTAGGTGACTATATTCAAGGCATTTGCACATTTGGAAATTCATTTAATTCACTGAAACCCTATAAAGCAAATAGGGCATAATACTTATTTTTACTTTATTAATAAGGCTTGGAGAGCTGGTAATAAACCCAGGTCTCTGTTACTTTAATCACAAAAGTTTTGAAATTATAGAAAACATATTATTGTTAGGTTAAAAGAAATGGTGGAAATTTGTTGTTTTCTTAGTTATATATAATCAGCCTGAAAAAATTATTTTTATTCTATTTTTTCTCTCACTATTATTGTAAATGACAACAACAAAAATACTACCATTTATCAAATACATATGTGCTCATCGAAAGCACTATGCTAAACATTTTACCTATTCTGTCTCATTTAAGCATCAGAACAAACCAATAGAAGAAATGGTAATGACCCCGTTTTCCAGGAGAGGCCAAAAGGAATTTAACTCACTTAACATTCTCACATAATTATTTTACCTTCCCACTTAATGTTCATGATTGTTGTTTTTAATTGCTACCTGCTAATGTTTCCCAATTTACTTAATTCTTTTCCCCCTGTTAGGTATGATGATTAAAAGAGCTGGTGGGGAGGAGGCATTACTCATTCATTTGTTGAACAAATATTTAATCGGCACCTCCTATGTTGTCAGGTGCTGTGCTAGATCCAGGGGATACAATAGTGAATAAGACAAAAACACTTTGCCTCCACAGAGCAGCTCACAGCCTCCTGGGGGACGTAGTCCACAAGAGGCGATCACAGGCAGGGTGGTGATGGGGGAAGTCCAGATACAATGATAGCACAGAGCAGGGAGCCAAGCCCACCCCACACACGTCAGAACAGCTGCCAATTAAGGCCACGGCCCATCACTCCAGGAAGACTAGAATATGTTGCATGGCCACCATTTTATCATCCGCAAAATCACTGATGGCCTCCAAACATGAACCACTCATGGCCCTTTGATGGAACTTGGGAACTCAGGGTTCCCAGGGGCTCAGCTGCTTCAGGATTTGGAGCCCCAAACTATTTTCATCCCATGGTAACTTCATCAAAGGCTTGTTTGCCATTCTTTTGCCCAAAGGGGCCTAAAACAGCAACGTCCATTCTCTATTCATTGTTCATGTCACTATTGTCCTTGTTGATGACAAGGACGATGGTGCTGATGCTGTCTTTGACAGCTGTCGTTACCTGAGCATCTTCACGTGTCAGGTGCTTTATAAATGTTATTTCATTGATCTTCACAATAGCCCTGTGAGGTGGTATTGCTAGCTTCATGGTTTTTAGGTCATCACCACATCAGAGAGGTTAGGTAACTTGCTCAAGCTCAGCCTAATATAGAAGCTCAGCCCTAAACCTAGAAGGAGCCAATTCTCTAATCACAGAATTATACTGCTTAATGTGTTAAGAGCAGTCAGGGTGTGCTGGTTTTACCATCAAGGTGGGTTATTATTTATAATGCATATATACCCTGTCCCTTTTAATAGAGAGCTTGAGGTGGCTTACAATAAACACATTCCAATATGGCTTAAAAAGAGGTACTACGGAATGGGAATTTAAACCAATGTAAAGTGGTTGCTGTGATTGCTCAGCTGGGGCTCTGAGCTTCCTGGCAGCCATGGTAAAAATGGAGGTACAGTAAAACCTTGGTTTGCGAGCATAATTTGTTCTGGAAACATGCTTGTTATCCAAAGCACTTGTATATCAAGGCGAATTTCCCCATAAGAAATAATGGAAACTCAGATGATTCATCCCACAACCCCAAAATATTCAAATAAAATGATTACAGTACTGTACTATAATACAAAATAATAAAGAAAATACAAAATATAAAGAAAAGTAAACAAATTAACCTGCACTTACCTTTGAAAACCTTCATGGCTGGTGTGAGGGAGATGAGAGAGGAGGGTTATTATGTAGGAAGACTTTCACTATCACTAATGGAACCACTGCTATCTATTGGCTCAATGGGATCTTTTCCTGCGCCATCGTATATGCTTGTACGGATGTTGACTACAGTACAGTATTAAAATTTTTTTAATGTTTATTTATTTTTGAGACAGAGAGAGACAGAGCATGAACGGGGGAGGATCAAGAGAGAGAGAGAGAGGGAGGCATAGAATCCGAAGCAGGCTCCAGGGTCTGAGCTGTCAGCATAGAGCCCAACGCGGGGCTCAAACTCACGGACCATGAGATCATGACCTGAGCCGAAGTCATACGCTCAACCGACTGAGCCACCCAGGCGCCCCAGTTCAGTATTAAGAAACTCTTGTCATATACTGTATTTAATATAACTGGCAATAAGGCAGCAGAAGAAAGGGTCTATATCTGCAGGCAGCCTGACCTAGAATGAAGCAAAGCATTCCTAAGCTTACTCTTGTATGGAAAAGCAAAGGACCATCCACTGGTGCTTTGAAGTAACAAAAAATACCCTAATGTCAATTGTGGGCACCTTCCAATGTTCTGAAAAATCACTAATTTCTGCCAAACACTGCAGCCTGAGACCGAGCATCTGAACATGGGAGATGATCACCCACAATCCCGTAGAAGGAGAGAGAGAAAGAGGAGAACCATTGGCTCAGTTGTGATCGTGGGACATTTGACATCATGTACTACCCGTATTGCAAGACATCGCTCGTTAATCAAGTTAAAATTGATTAGAAATGTTTGCTTGTCTTGTGGAACACTCGCAGAACAAGTTACTCGCAATCCAAGGTTTCACTGTATTGTATTGCAAAGCCATTATTTTGGAGATAATCTTCCTGGCACCTATTTAGATATTCTATACAGCTTCTATAAAAAACAAAGGCAGGTACCTTTGGTCAGGTTTCTCAGCAGACTGAGATCCGTGTGCAGGGGGTTTACTGGGGAGTACTATCAGCAACAAAATCTGTAAGGAGGGAGGGAAGCTGGATTGTGCAGAGGGGAAGTTGAACCGCACTGCAGTGGCCTCACCCTCCTGATTCTATCGGGAGCCCTGGAGCTTGGATGGCTCTTCAGGATGTCCCGCCCTAAGGCAAGGGGTCCAGGACTTTATACTCCTATACTGATTATTTCTTGGATGTGGGTTTTCCGGGGGGGGGGGGGGGCACTTCATTCAGTCTGGGGCAATTCCAGACAGGGACTCTGTTGGGAGCTATCAGAAGCCACAGCTCTGGCAGCTGAGGGGTCCTGAAAGGGAGACCCAGGCGGTGCGCCATGGCAACCACAGCAGTCGGCTCCTTGTATCTGCCAGTTCCACTTGCTTATCCCATCTTGGCACAGCTCCTTCAGGACTTTGGTAGTTTCTTTTTGGGAAAAAACTGGCAAGAGAAAGGTTAGCAAGAGAAAACTACAGACCTCACTGCTGAAACTGGTCTTACAGCTGCAACTGACCCTCATTATCTGCGGTAAGCAGATAATGGCCCGCAAAGATCGTTTGCCTCCCCGGAATTGCTCTCTTTGGAGGATGATGCTATATCAGGGGCTCAGCTTTGGTCTCTGTTGGCGGCGCATTGGATATTTAGCGGCGCAGTAGCTAGATCCGTCTCGATGCCTGGGAGCGTGTGTTGGCAGTTTCATAAATGACTTCCATCCCTGGAACTCGGGATACTTCACTGACACACTCACTGGACAGTACTGGGGTGGCCGATGACAGAGGCTGACTGATCTCAACCGCCCCCCCCCCAAGTCATTTTGGGTACTTGGCTCTTCAGTGCCTCTTCCACGGTGAATGCTTTCAGCTGGAAGGGGTGGCTTTCATATGATTCAATGATCATCACGCTTAACGCGCACTTCGTAGGTTCATCCACACGCCTCTATCCGAGACCTCCTTGTGCCCGATATTTCCTCCGTCCACCTTCCAGGACCCTGACAAATCAGTTCATGATGGGCATGAATCGGTTCATCAGTTCGTGACCAGAACCCAGCTCATGATGGGCAGTGGTGGTAGGGACCAGTTCCAAAACGGCTCCCCAGACGTCCTGCCCTAACCCCTCGAGTGAGGATTGTTAGCGCGAATATGTGACTATGACAAGATATCCCTCCTGTGATTCTGTTATGTTATATAGCACATTTGACGGTAAAATAAGATTATTGGGGTGGGTCTGCTCTCATGACCTGAGCCTTTCGAAATGGGGAGCTTTATCTGGCTGATAGCAAAAGAAAAAATGAGAGAGATTTGAAATATGAGAGGAGTTCGATGTGCTGCTGGCTTGAGGATGGGGGGGCCACGTGAGAAGGAACGCAGTGACCTTCACATGCTAAGAGAGGCCTGTGGTGGACAGCCAATAAATGCAGTCCTACAGGGGCGCCTGCGTGGCTCGGTTGGTTAAGTGTCCGACTTTGGCTCAGGTCATGATCTCACGGCTCACGAATTCGAGCCCCATGTGGGGCTCTGTGCTCACAGCTCAGAGCCTGGAGCCTGCTTCGGATTCTGTGCCTCCCTCTCTCTCTGCCCCTCCCCCGCTCATATTCTCTCTCAATTGAAAATAAACCTTTAAAGATTTTATTAAAAAAGTAAATGTTAAAAAAATGTTAAAAAAGAAACAAACCAGTCCTACAACCACAAAGAACTAAACTTGGTCAACAGCCTGCATTCAGATAAGAACAGCCTGGGGGCGCGTAGGTGACTCAGCTGAGTAGCCAACTCTTGATTTCAGCTCAGGTCAAGATCTCAAGGTCTTAAGATCAAGCCCGGCGTGGGTTGGGTTCCACACTGGGTGTGAAATCTGCTTAAGATTCTCTTTCTGCCCTTCCCCTGTTCTCTCTCTCTCTCTCTTTCTCTCTCCCTCAAAAAGAAAAAAAAAAAAAAAAAAAAAAAGAACTCAGCCTGGCTAACATCTTGATTTTGGCCTTATGATACCCTAAGAGGGGAACCCATCTGAGCCACGCTGGACTTCTGACCTATGTATTTATGAGCTAATAAATTTGTGTTCCCTTAAGCTGTTACATTTGTGATAATTCGTTACACATGAGTAGAAATATAATAGAGCATTTCTGCCACGTAGTCACTTGATATCCCACGGTCAGCAGGATCAGAGGTTCTGCCTCTAGCAGGGCCTGGCTATTTTTCACATGGTGTGTACTTCTCTGTGGTACATGCCATGGCTTGCTCCAGAATTCACGTGTGTCTACTGCGATTCTCCTACTGCGGCTTATAATAAATTCTGCACGGTATCTTTTCCTTCCACAACCCCCTCTAGCACCATAGGGTTTCCTGTGTCATGCGACCCAAGCAACGGGGTGACCTGCCCCACAGCCCGGACCTACTGCAGAGTGCTCCCCTGGTCTCAGTGCCTTGTTCAACACTGGCAGCCTTGGGGCGCCTGGCTGGGCTTAGTCAGCAGAGCGCGCGGCTCTTGATCTCGGGATCACGTGTTCGAGCCCCACTCTGGGTATAGAGATTACTTAAAAACAAAAAACATAACACAACTGGCAGCCTTATGTGTCACCTGATACATGACTGGATCAGAGCAGTATCCCAAGTGTAAAATAAATATGCTGCCTCCAGGACTCAAAGAGGGCAAACAAAGGTTGTGTTTCATTTTGGTGGTAGATGACGCGAGACACAATAATTCGTCTTTTACTTCGGAGGGGATGTCCTGGCAGGGCCCCAGACCACCGGATCTTCATCAATTCGCTGATGTGGCAAAAATTCACTGATGTGTTTTTTTTCTACTAAAAAGTAGAAGAAAACAGCAGAAATGGTAAACATATCCAAATGCTGGTTCTTTGAAAAACACAACAAAATACATAAACCTCTGGTTTACCTAATGAAAAAAAAGAGAGAAAGGCGAAACACACAAAATAAGTGACAGGAACAAATAACCACTGGAAAAAAGGGAATTTTAAAAATAAGACTATTTTGCACTATTTTTTTGTGAATAGACTTGAAGATGTAGGTAAAATCCATAATTTTCCAGAAAACACAATTTATCAAAATTGTCCATAGTAAAAATAGAAAAGTTAAACAAAAGAAGTCTCATAAAATACTCTCTTTTAAAATACATTCTCGGGGCGCCTGGTTGGCTCAGTCGGTTGGGTGTCCGACTCTTGATTTCCGCTCAGGTCATGATCCCGGGGTCATGGGCTCGAACCTCCCCTTCCCCCCTCCCGCCACTGACCCCTTGAGCCCTGAGTCAGGCTCTGTGCTGAGCATGGAACCTGCTTGGGATTCTTTCTCTCTCTCCCCCTCTATGCCTCCCTTGTTTGTGTGTGCATGCACTCTCTCTTTCTCTCCCAAATAAACAAGTAAGTAAAATAAAGCATATTCTCTTGGGGCACCTGGCTGGCTGGCTGGCTGGCTGGCTGGCTAACTCTTGATCTAGGGGTCATGAGTTAGAGCCCCATGATGGGTGTAGAGATTATTACATAATACATACATACATACATACATAAACTTAAAAAAATAAAATACATTCTTTTATTTTTCTACTTGGTTTTGTTGTTAATCATAGTAAGAGATGAAAACTATTCTTTGCTTTTTTTGTTTTGTTTTGTTTTTTATATCTATTTATTTATTTATTTATTTATTTATTTATTTATTTTAGCATTTATTCATCTTTGAGAGAGACAGAGCATGAGCAGAGGAGGGGCAGAGAGAGAGGGAGACACAGAATCCAAAGCAGGATCCAGGCTCTAGGCTCTGAGCTGTCAGCACAGAGCCTGACGTGGGGCTCAAACCCACAAACCGTGAGACCATGACCTGAGCTGAAGTCAGATGCTTAACTGACTGAGTCACCCAGCTGCCCCTGAAAACCATTCTTTGAATTACTTTTTTCATCTGATGTAATAATGAAAGCCAAAGTGTTCATGTTTCTTAAAATAGCCCTAAATGTGCACTTGAACTTCTGACCGAAACAATGTTAAAGCCCCACATTGGGAATAGAGATTGCTTAAATCAACTTAAAAAATAAATAAATAATGGAAAAAACTATAAAAAATCCAAACAATTCCCCTCCCCCAAAACATACCATAATCAAGTGGGATTTATTCCAGTAATACAAGAATGGTTTGATATTTTTCATTAATATAATTTACCATAATAATAAATTTATGAGAAAATTATATACTATAGATATTACAAACCTTTTGACTAAATATTTATGATCAAAACATTAAATAAAAACAAGAATTAATGAATTAATTTTCACATAATAAATGTATATATTCAGAATGTATACTTCATTCCTAAAGACGGCATCTTATTTAATGAATAAGCACGTGAGGTCAGGAACAAGGCAAGGATAGCCAATATGTCCACTGCTATTTAACATAATATCAGAGATATTAGCCAATGCTACGCGACAAGAGAAAACTCCTAGAAGCATAAGAGTCAACATTAAAAAATAAAACTATCTCTATCGTTAGGTGACATGATAGTACAGTTGGAAAACTCAAAAGTTTTAATGATAAAACTAACACAAGGCAAATAATTCTGTAGGATATATATATATATATATATATATATATATATATATATATATCCATGCACATTTTTATAGAGATGAATAAAATATAAATACAATTGTACACATGTTTATATTTATATGAACGATAGCCAGTTAGAGGAAATCATGAAAGAGAAACCTCTATTTATTACAGAAACAAAACAGTAGAAAATATTTAGGAATAAACTAATAAATATTTGAATGATGTGGACATTCTAACATAGACTGTGAGGGAGTTATTGACCTGGTATTGTGGTCCTAGGCAGCTAGAACATGAGTTACACGGCCGCAGATGAGAAAACAGCATATAATAGGTAGGCTTGGGTCTGAAAGTAGCCACCTACGTAAGTCATTTGGAATCCCTAGGGCATTACAAGCTCAGGTACCAGGAGGGTGGTGACTAGTCCCAGGAGAGGTGTCCTGGGTGCTACCTTCTGTCCTGGCTGATTTTCCATCTGGCTCCGGGTCTCCTGTCCCTCTGGGCCGGGAAGCTGGCAGCTGGTGTCAATGTGGTGATTTGCCTGGCTCCGTTCTCTCTTCTAGTATCAGTTTTTCCGTAATAAAACTTTTGCTTTGATCTGCTGGAGTGCCAAATGTTTTATTTACTACTGCTAAAATTGTCAAAACCTCTCTGTGGAAGACTTTAAAACACTCCCAAAGGACACAACAGGAGACTTGAACAAAACAAAAGGCGTCCCTTGTTCTTTGGCGGGACAATTGAACATCATAAAGATGTAATTCTCATTAAGTTAATCTATAATTTTAACACGATCCTAATAAAAAGACCACATTCCCTCCCTCAGGAGAGTTGACTTCAGAACTCATATAGAAAAATAAACACACAACCATAGCTATAAAAAACCCCAAAAAAGAAGAGCTGTGAGAAACCAGGCTTGTCAAGCAATAAATGATATTATAAAGAATCTATAATTAAAACTGGTAATGAATAGACAGACTTAGGATAAAAGAGAAAGTTCAGGAATAGACCTAAGTGCATATGGAAATTCAGCATACGATAAAGATAAGATCTTAAACCACACAGGAAGAGCTGGTTCTTTCAATAAGTGGTGTTGGGGGCAACTGGTTGGCCATTTGGAGAAAGATAAAATTGGATCCATGGCTCACCCTGGACACCAGAATAAACTCCAAATGGATCAGAGGTCTCAGTGTAAGAGAGAAAGGCATGCAAGTATTGGAAGAAAACAGGAGAATTTAAAAAATAATCTCAGTGTGGGGGAACTTTTTAAACCCTAACTCTGACTCAAAATCCAAATGTAACAGAAGAAAAGATTGATGAATTTCTCTGCAAAAAAATAAAGTGGAATCAGCATGGCAAAAAAAATATAATAAGCAAAATCAGAACAGAGATACTGAACTAGGTGGAAATGTTCGTCACCTATATCAGAGATAAAGATCTAATTTCTCTAATACATGAAGAGGACTTAAAATTGAAGGGGAAGGAAACTCTCCAAATATAAAATACGAATGGAGGCAATATAAAAATGGGCAAAACAGACAATTTTATTAAAAAGGTACATGACAGTCCTTAAATACCTTTTGTGGAAAGGGAAGCAAGCCTATGTGGATATGACATACACATGAAAGAGAAAGGAGGGGGGCAGGGAGGGAGACACAGAGAGAAGAGAGAAGAAAGAGAAGACAGGGGAACACAGGTTATGTTCTTTCTTTACAAAAGAAATCATCTAATAAATGTAGATGGATTGATTCAATTAGAAAACCCTCATATATAGCTGGTTCTAGCAAGGATCATGAGTGGATGCTAAAACCGCAGGCGAATGACGATTGGGGAATAGGACACTTACATAGTCTCCAAGTGTCATGTCAAAGATGGTTTCTAACTACAAAGGAAGAGAGATGGGATCTTGAGTTCTGCTTCAATCGAGGGAGACAACTTCACATCACCAAGTAATGGAGCAAACTGGCCCGATGGGCCACCTTGTGTGAAGAATGGAAGATAAACAATACCACCTCCGTAGTCTTCTTGTTGAAGTATTTTAAGCTAAACTTAGTAATGAGAAAATGATAAGACAAATCCAGAATACAATATTAATTCTGCAGGGTGCCTGGGTGGCTCAGTTGGTTGAGCAGCTGACTCTTGGTTTCAGCTCAGGCTATGATCTCACGGTTTGTGAGGTCAAGCCCCGTGTCAGGCTCTGTGCTGACAGCATGAAGCCTGCTTGCGATTCTCTCTCTCCCTCTCTTTCTGCCCCTCCCTAGCTTGTTCGCACTTTCTCAAAGTAAATAAATAAACTTTAAAAAAAAGAATATAAATTCTGCAAATCCTAGACTCTTTAAAATTGTCAATGCTATAAACGACAAAAAAAAAGTGTGAAAACGATTATAGGATAAAGCAGACTAAGGACAATAAAAAATACAATACGTAAAATGTGTATCATAGAGTTAAACAAAAACAAATATAAAAGATGTTATCTAGACAACTGGGAAAATTCGTAGATGTAGAGAAAATAATACTATATTATTATATCAGTGTTAAATTTCTTGCATGTCTTGATATTGTGGTTACAGAGAAAAATATCCTCGTTCTTTGGGAATACTTGGTATTTAGGGATGAACTGTTATGGTACCTACCACTTATTTTCAACTAGCTTAGCAAAAATGAAACAAGAACAAAGTGGTTATCTAAATCCTTGAAGCTTAGTTTGAAACACACATTGGAAAAACTGGCGTTCAGACACCTGGGTGGCTCTGTTGGTTGAGCCTCTGACTTTGGCTTAGGTCATGATCTCATGGTTCACGGGTTCAAGCCCCACGTGGGGCTCTGTGTGGACAGCTCAGAGCCTAGAGCCTGCTTCTGTCTCCCTCACTCTCTGCTCTCCCCCACTTGTGCTCTGTCTCTCTCTCTCTCTCTCAAAAATAAAAATAAACATTCAAAAATTTTTTTAATAACAAAAAAAGAAAAAACTGGCGTTGAAATGACCTTCATGACACGCCCTTAAAAACCTAAATCTGAATTGTTGATGGTAAGGGGTTGTAGGAACACTCAATTATCATAAAAATCATCCTTGATGAAATTGTTCTTAATGAACAGCCAGCAATGGAGAGGCTGTTACTCGTCCAAGATTACGGACAGAAACAGAAGACTAGAACATGATGAAAGAATGCCATATTATTTATTTTATGTATTTTATTATTTTTAAGAATGCTATCTTACTATCTGTGCCACAGACTATGTGACATTTCTTTTTTCTCTTTTGTTTTCTTAACCTTTTGAAGAAATTTTATTAAGGTATAACAGATGCAGAAAGAGACACAAATCATAGACGTGTAACTTGTTGAATTTCTATGACACATCCACAAAACCACTATCCAGATAAGAAACAGAACAATCCAACAGCTCAGAAGCCTCTGTAGGGCTAAGATTGAAAACAGCTTGAGGATCACCCAGTGGATGCTTTCTTTCCCCCTGTTTAGTTAGTAATATTTATTTAATTTTTTTCAGCAAACATGTTTTGAATACCTTCCTCTGTGTCAAACACCCTGAAATGAATGTTGCATTCCATATCACAGTATTCATTCTTGGTAGGCTCCTGCCATAACAGAAGTTGTTTATATAACATCCTTTCCAGTTAAAGAATAGATAGAGGTTTGTCAGGCTTTCACTGTCCAGCATTCACTCATTCTTGGCACCCTTAGATTTTTCTACTAAGGGCATCACAGACTCTCCGATTTCCTTTCTTTCTTCTGCCCTCCCTCCCTCCCTCCCTTCCTTCCTTCATTCCTTCCTTCCTTCCTTCCTTCCTCTCTCTCTTCCTTTCTTTTTTCTTTCTTCCTTTCTCTCTTCTTTCTTTCTTTCTTTCTTTCTTTCTTTCTTTCTTTCTTTCTTTCTTTCTTTCTTTCTTTCTTTCCTCTTTCATCTCTACACCCAACATGGGGCTTGAACTCATGACACCGAGATGGAGTGGCATGCTTTCTGACTGAGCCAACCAGGCATCCCCAGACTCTCCAATTTCCAACATGCAGGCTTCAGGTGGCATTCATGGACTTCTGACACCAGGGATGAGCATGTGACTCTGGCTTGGCCAATGAGAGTATCACATTTTCTGGCCATAGATGGGTTCATGAATAGGAACATGTCCCAGTCAGAGCCAATGAAACGTAATAAGGATTTGGTTAGGATCACTGGGTCAGGCACATTCACTTTTCTGTTAGATATGATCAGAGCGTGGGAGGGGATGTTGATGTAGAAATGCTCAGAGCCATTTTGCCACTTGTGAAGGGCCACCCCAGCTTCAGAATTTCCATGGCATTGGCTGAGGTCTCCATGGAGGTTTTATCACAGCCCACTTCTCTTTCTGCCCAACCCTGCTTCCTTCTCTTTGCTTCCCTAAGTATTGATCTCTGGAGCAGCAGCACATCTCTGTCTCAGAGTCTGTTTCCCAGGGAGCCTAACTTTGGCAGACATGGTGTTAAACACTCACCTAAATTATTCATTCCACAGATGAATTCTGAAGACTTACTGTGTGTCACACATACAGCATTGTGACTCTCACAGCAACCTACGGACCTCGTGGTGAGGGAACTGAAGCACACAGTAGCTGGGTAACCCATCCAGGGTCACACTGCTAGTAAGCAATAGGGTCAGGATTGAAAGCCAACGTCCCTAACGATCCTGCTACAGACAAACCAATGGCAGAACTAAACACCACCCCAGATTTCCAGATCTTCAGAGCCAACATCCTTGTGCAGAATCTTTTCCTGCCTCCTATTATCACTTCATCCAAACATCTTGCCTGCCTTCATGGCCCTGGAATTGGAACTGAGCTCAGCCCTCCGAGGCTCCTCTGGCTGTGAATTCCTTGATCTGGTTTCCTGGGTTCTCAGATCATGGAACACAATCCCTCAGCTCCTCCCTCTCCCCCAGTCCCTGGCTTCCCCGTATTAGTTTCCTAGGGTTGTTATAACAAAGCGCCACCAACTAGATGGCTTAAAACAACAGAAATTTATCCCCACAGTTCTGGAGGCCAGGGGCCGGAAATCCAGGTGTGGACAGGGCCATCTGAGACATGAGGGGTGGAGGGGGAGAACCCTTGTTAGCTTGTGGGCTGCCTGCCCGCGCTCAGTGCTCTTGGACTTGCAGCCAGGCCACGTGGTCACGCGGCCTCCTCCCTGTGCAATCTATGTCTAAGTTGGCTTCTTCTTGTAAGACACCAGTCATATTGGATGAGGGCCCACCTAATGACCTAACTGGACTGTATCTGCAAAAGCCCTATTTCCAAAGAAAGTCACATCCACAGGTGCCAGGGGTTAGGGCTTCAACAGATCTTTTTAGGGGACACGATTCAACCCATAACACTCCCTTAGATATTTTAGACATGTGTATTTGCTCTTCTCTGGGGAGAGGGGAGCAGAGTGAAGCAGACATGTGATAGGGGAAACCCTATCCCTCCCCAATCCTAACAGGCCTTCTTTGGGATTCTTTAAATCATCAGAAGTCAAGTTCCTCAGTGAAACGTTCTGAGGAGCAGGCAACCCCCCCAGCAAGCCCCCATCCTCAATAAATCCCCCACCTCCAAAGACTGAACCAAACCACACCCCTCACCCGTTGCACTCTCTTGGGGGCCCTCCTCTTACGGATTCGAATTTTCTGAGCTGCCTGGTGTTTTGTGACCAAGCAGGTCATCATCACAGCCACTTGTACTGAGAGATGACTCTGGGCCAGCCTTGTGCTCAGCCTCGCAACAAAAGAAGGAACAATTTGTGATCCCATCTTACGGCCGAGGAAAAGGGAGAGTGGAGAGTTCACAAAGCAAGGCCCAAGGTCCCTGGCTGGAAAGGAGGAGAGCCAGGACCCAAGGCCAGGCTGCAGGTCTCCTCCCCACTGTGTTCTGACAATACTCCCTTTTCCCTGCTTCCCTTCCAGATGGTTCCTGCAAGTCTATCCTTTCACCCTGGCGCTTTTACATGCAGAAGGTGACTGCCATCCCCATTCAGGTCACCCTCCCCCTTTCAAGAGAAGACTGTGTATTATGATCACTGATTCCCCGATGCAAAGTTCAGTCATCATTATGTGAAAACCAATCAACAGCAGCTTGCTAAGCCCCATTCACATGCCAGATGACACTGGCCTATGTGCTTTACATTAAAAAAAAAAAAATTCCAGCTTTATTGAGGTATAATTGACAATAAATTGTAAGACAGGTTAAGACATGGTATGATCTGACATATGTATACATTGTGAAAGAGCTCCACCGTCTGGTTATAATTATCATATCCATCACTTCACAGATTTATCTTTGTGTTATCAACTCTTGTCACCACGTTTTACATTAGATCCCCAGACCTGTTCATTGTTTTTTTTTGTTTTTTTTTTTTTTTTTGTTTTAAGTAAACTCGACATCCATCATGGGCTGGAGCTCATGACCCCAGGATCAAGAGTTGCACACTCTACCCACTGAGCCATCCAGGGGCTCCAAGACCTATTCATCCTAGAGCTGAAAGTGTAAGTCCTTTTACCACTCTCCTAAGTGCTTTATATTTAATCCTCACAGTAATCTTACCGCGCGGGCATTATTACTCTCATTCTTCAGAGGGAAACACTGAAGCTCAGAAAGGTGAAGTTACTTGCCTTAAGTCATGCAGCTAACAGATCCTGGGTCTGGGTTTCTAATCCAGCTATTCTGACTGGAGAGTCTATGCCGGGAGGGGCTCGGCAGGGTCTCCTGCAGGGGGTAGCCCTGGGATGACCAAAGGTGCCACATCAGGGAGTGGCACTCGTCCATCAGCTCCAGGCCAGCTGCAAGGGTGCCCGCTCAGTGAGGTCAGCACATCACAGGCTCTCACTGTTCCTGGCGTCACACTGGCATGCAAAGGCCTCTGGTATTGCCTTCCATAATGGTCACCTGATCCCCGAACTGGTGGGCAAACAGCCTGAGATGTTTATTCCCTGATGACCAACTGGTCTGACAGACAGACAGCCCCAGTGATAAGAGAAGACGGGAGGAGGTGATTGGGGGGAGGGGCTCGATAAAGGAATCCCCTGACTCTGAGAAGTGCTGTTTTGCTTGGCTGGGGCCCTAGTCACACTACCAGCCTCTGAATGACAGTGACATTCCCCAGGGATTAAGCTTGCAGTGTAGAAGCTGGGTCTCCACAGGGGGTGCGGAGCCCCATGGAACTTAAATCACGCAATTAGCCACCAGCTAACATTTCTCCCACATTCATTTCATAGCACCATCGTCTCCCATCCCCCCCCCCCAATTCAGCTGCGACTTCTTTTATAACACCCCTTCTTATATCCTGCTGCTTTCTCTTGGAAATAGCAAAGGAGATAAAGCCATTTTCTGGATCCTTCAAAACACAGCTCAAAATTCTTTTCCAGGAAGCCATGCCCACATAACCCTGCCCTCGCCTGCTTTGAGTCCCCCGGGACTCTGAATTCAAACCACAGTTACTGGTTTGTCGCCAGGTACTGAACAAGTGGTAGGACAGAGCTCAAGCCACCTGGGTTTGGGGCAGTGATGCGTTCAGGGAAGACAAAGGTGCTGATGTCACTCTTAGTTTGGGATGACTGCTTTTCTGTTTAGGAATAATCGATACACCTCATGGTCCAGAACCTGGATTTTCTGACGCCAAGCCACCTGCTATACTGATTATAACACAACACCTGTGTAGCTCATTAGAGGACAAGGGGGCCTAGATGACAAATCCACCATCAGAGAGATGGAGGCTGAGCCCTTCCTCACAGCCAATGAGGGACCTCCTCTGTGAGTTGTTAGGCAGAAAAGAACCTCATGGGTCATGTCCTCACTTTTCCTCAGCTAAAGTTCCCTGACTGTCTCCTTCAAATTCAAATGTGCATCCAGTTCCATGAGTAACCATATTATTTTTAAACAGCATCCTTCAGCCACTGCCTCTCCTGGGTTTTCAGAGAGGTAATCCTTAGTGAAGCCAGCACAGGATTTTATTTTATGATTGTTTGGAAACATATCCAGGGATTCCAAGGAGTTCAAGTAAAAGATCATGCTATAGCTCTGAGAAAAGGGTCAGCATATGGAGAAAGCTCACCTCAGGGGGATGGAAAAGAGAATCCAGGTCATGTGGAGAGATGGGAGATGAAAGAGAGAGAGATTGGAGACAGATATCAGAGATATCCAGCCAGGATTTAGCAGAGAAACTTCTGGTCTCAAAAGCCCATAATACCAAGATGCACCATGCCACCATACAGAGTAGTTAAAAGTCCGATCCCAGGGGTGATGAAGACTGGGGTTCGATCTACAGCACCACCACTTAATAGCTGGTCAGGTGGCTAAACTTCTTTGAGCCTCAGTTTTTTAATCTGTAAAATGGGCACAAAAACAACCACCTGGTGATTGTAAGGAATTAAATGAGAAATAGTATGTACTTAAGACAGCTTGGCATAGAGTAATATTCAAAAAAAGCAGTAACTGTTATCATTAACCCCCAGATAACAGTTACTATGTTGTGACTCACGTCGATAGGTTGATTAATGTTTATCCATCAATGTCAAACTAGTAAACTGTCTAACTGTAGCAACATGACTGCTGACAACTTAATAAGTTAATTATTCAACTATCTCTACTGGGTTGTTAGGATGTCAAAAGGCTACTCTGGACAATACTTTGTCCAATGTGTTTCTTCATTCTTCCAGATGGATTTTTGCTTTAAAAATAAATATCCTATTAATGTGCTAAGTATTATTAAGAATTACTAGTTGAAGAAATAATTAAGTTTTGTAGTTAGCTAATTAAAAAAGCACATGTTCATAGTAAAAAAGTTTCAAACAATACATATACTTCAATAAAATTGTATTTCAAATATTCAAACAATATAAAAAATCACAAAAGGATAAAGTTCTGGCCCCATCCCAATTTCTAGAGGTTATTACTATTTTTTTCAAATTTTAGAATGTTTATTCATTTTTGAGAGACAGAGCATGAGAGGGGGAGGAGCAGAGAGAGAGGGAGACACAGAATCTGAAGCAGGCTTCAGGCTCTGAGCTGTCAGCACAGAGGCCGATTTGGGGCTCAAACCTACAAACAATGAGATCATGACCTGAGCCAAAGTCGGATGCCTAACCGACTGAGCCACCCAGGTGCCCCAAGAGGTTATTACTGTTAATAATAAATTTCTTGTAGAATTTTCTAGAAATGTTTTATGATCTTTGACTTTACATATATTGAATCATACTGTTGAGGAACTTATAGTTTCTACTCAGTAACACATCTTGGAAATTTCTCCCTAGCAGTCTGTATAGATTTGGCCCCTGCTTTTTAAGGTCTACGTTGTATTCCCTTGTATGTAGGGACCACTCTTGATGTACCCAGTCCCTCACTGCTTGGCACTATGGTTGTTTCTAGCTTTCGCTATTATGAACAATGCCACGATGAACTCCCTGGTACATGGGGCTTTGGTTGTTGCTACATGTAAACGCACAGTATAAATTCCTGGAAAAGTAACTGCTAAGTCAGTTTGTGCAGTCTTAATAGACACTGTCAACTCACTTCCAAAGAGGTTGTAGCAACTGACATTTTCACCCACTAGTGTGTGAGAATGTCTGTGTTCTGCATTCACCAGCATTGGGTGAAAATTATCAAACATTACAATCTAGTAAATCTATTAAAAATAACAGTAATAATATACATGTGTCGAATAGCAGTACCTATTAAGGGATCTCATCTGCAGAGATGAATGTTTACAATCATCGCTGAGAATGGGCTGGTTCCCCTTTGGGAAGTTGCAGGGAGCTAGACCAGGGTCTGAAGCTTAGCTCCACTGGTTATCATCCTAGTGACCTTGGACACAGGTTCATCAAGCTTCTCTGTCTACAAAATGGTGATACTAAATGAAATAAAACATGAAAAAGCTCCTAGAACTAGCGTCTGGAACCCATCAAATATTTATTAATATTAGGAAGCACGGCAGAGTCTGTGGCAAGTTTGAGGACGACCCTAGTAAGTAAAAGAGACCTGGGTTCTAGTTCCCCCACCGCCTTCCCACTACTTTTCCCAGTTGCTTAATTTCTCTGAATTTTCTTGCTTGTAAGATGTCAATTTGGATCCCTCCTATTATTTTACTGATTTGGATAAATATGAGGGGCAGAGTTGAGCCACAGTGCAGGTGACATTTTACATTCATTGGAAGACACAGGCAACATCACAGCAAAAGAAGACAGGTGGACTCTCATCTCCATGTCTGTCACTGAGGCAGTGGAGAGAGGTTAGGGACCAGGTCACCTAACTGCAGTCCTGTTTTGGCCTCTTAAAAGCCAGGTGACCTGGCGCAAGTTCTTGCAGCCATCTGAGCCTCAGTTTTCCCAATTCGAAAACACAGATGACAGTAACTAGCTCATGGGCCATTGTGAGTATGAAGTAAGAATCTATGAAAGCACTCAGCAGCTGACTCCTGTTAAATGTTCAGTATATTCATAGACAGCAGAAGTCTCACTGTCTGATCCTAGTTTACTGGTAGATCAGGACAGACAGGATGCTTCCGGGAGCGGAACAAAGAGAAATGTTAGCAGCCCTCACCTCCCAGTCATGCTCCCCATTTGTCAAGGTGACTCACCCAGCCTTTTTTCTCACTTTGGTAACAGTGAAGCGCTCCCTGGTGGGGTGGGGCTGGGGAGGGCACAAAAGCAAGAGTGCTACAGTTTCTTAAATGGCTGCAACCCCAGCTGGGGATCTCTGTCATTCTTCCTGGAAAGAAGTGGGAAAACACAAGTTAAAAAACATTCTTCACTGGTACTGCTTAGTCTGCTTGTTTGCTATTATCCTGCACAATATTTTGCGGGGATTTGAGGCAGAAAACGAACAAGCTTTGGGTTTCTGCTGCAGTGTTTCCCTCTCAATTTGTATCTGCTTCCATCTAAGTTTCAGTTATTACACAAACATAAGTTGCAAATATTAAGCTATAAATGGGATCTCTGAAAAGCAACCTGTGAATTATTAATAATTTTTCTATTTTGAAAATTTCAAATTTACGGGAAAAAATGCAAAGAAAAGCCCAACGAATACTTAGATTTTACCCACTGTTATTACTTTGTCGCATATGCTAATGCATTAGTTTTGAGGTGTAGAGAACTGCATTCATATAATACAGTCTCTCTCTCTCTTTTCTGCCAGTAGAAGTGTTATAGGGATGGATGTAGGTGTATCAACACTGTGACTCCTAGACACTCAGCTTCCTGAAGTTTGAGATCTGTTGTTCTATTTGGCTATAAGGTTGGGATATAAGGAATCATGTTTGTAATAACTGCTGGATTGATACCTCCTGCACCAAATTTGCACGATACATGATCCCTAAGCCTAACAGGACTGTGTAAGCCAGGTCTTTCATTCCCAATCCACATATTTGGTAACTGACACTCAGATGTTGAATCACTCCATTGGTAAACACAGGTTTGTCTTTTTGACTATAAAGCCCTTTTCACAAAGGTTTTTGGGGATTCTCAGACGGAAATTTTAATGCAAGCATATGGGAAGTTTTAACTTTAGTTTCTGGAAGAGTTGCAATGTTAATTTCAGGTAATTCCTCAACCAGGGCTCCCCTGGGTGGGGGCGGGTGTTGGCAGTGGAAGGTGGAGGAGTTTTATGGAAACCATAGTCAAGAACTCTATTGATAGAAACCAGAGATGATGAGCTAACCACTCAGCCTCAGAAGACTCATTTTGGGATGGCCACTTACTAGTCATATATGGTTGGACAAATCTCCCTGATGCCCTTTCATTTGTGAAATGGGGGCAACAACCAATACCTGGGTTTTTAGTGAGACTCATTTTCTGAGTTGTGACGATCTTTATTAACACAAGGAATTGATATATTTTATTTGTAGGAGGAAGGAGGGAGGGAGGGAGGGAGGGAGGAAGGAAGGAAGGAAGGAAGGAAGGAAGGAAGGAAGGAAGGGAGTGGATGGTCCATTTTTATCTGTAGGAGAGAGGGAGAGGTAAAGATCTAGGTTGGATGACAAAAATCAAGGGAGGCTTAGTTTCCTGAGCCTGCGGGGTGTGGGGGTGGGGGTGGGGAACTGACAGAAACTCACAGTCTGGGGAGAGAAGAAACCATTTTTCAGGGAATTCCGTTAGTTGCCACGTTCCAGAGAACGCATCCCCAGAATGTTCCTTCACGTGGCTGTGGGAGAAGGACGCGTGGGCTTTGAGACCCCCAGCAAACTTCTTTCCAGGCCACGGGACACTCTGGCCTTCGCTCTGGCTTCCAAGGCACCCAAGGGATGCTTTTTCTTTGCTTCCTCCAGGCGGCCAATGTCAGGATTTGGAAAGCTAGTGCGCCCAACGCACGGTAAGGATCTTCTGGATAACCACTCTCCACGAGCTCTGCCCAGCTCCTAGATGTTTCTGTGGCACCGGGTGCCTCCCCAGACCTCCAACTCGCGGGCCAGGACATTAAGCTGCACCTTGAGCGTGGCTCCTCACCGCAGATGTCCGCGGCCTCAGCTGTGAGCTGGCGTGTGCAGGTGAACTGGCGCACACGGGCGCCGGGACAGCGAACGGAACTACACAGGCGGTGATGGTGGCGGCGCGATGTCAGCGAACTCTCTCCTTTTCATCCTTTACATTTCTACTGAGATCTCGCCAATACATAACAAGAATAAAACATATACATGGTTTTGTCTTTGCGCTCCCGGGATCGTAGCGGGAAAAATGAAGAGAAACCACGGCGGTCCCACTGGCTGCTTCCGGAGACCCCTGAAATCAGCAGCCGGAACTGCCAGTGTGGAGAGCCCTCGGGCCTGGTCATGTAAGACCGGAGGTTAGACGTCCCACCGAAGTGGGGGAGGTTCCGGACTTTTCCCCCGCCGGGTCGGGCCCTTCGGACGAGAGGGGCGCTGGCCGGGCTCCAGACGCCGGAAGGTGCCAAGCCCCACTCACTTCGCCCTGGCGATGCGCGCGGACGCCCCGGGGCGCGCTCCGTCCGGCCCTTTTGGCAGGAGCGCGCGAGGTCGCGCGCGCGGTCCCCGGGGACAACCCCGAGGCGGCAGAGCTCCGGGCAGAGGCGGGAGCGCGGCGGCCGGCGGCGGGCTGGAGTGCGTCTCGCCGCCTCACGCGGTTGCGCTGCGCTGCGGAGAGCCGGGCCGGGGACCGTGAGGGCGCAAGGTGGCGGTTGGCGCGCGCCGTGTTCCCTCTCCCCTGGCCGCGCTCAGGGTCCAAGGGCAGAGCTCCGCGGCTCACACCGGCGCTGAGCAGCCCCCCGGGGGCCGAGCGGCTCCCGCCGGCCGGGGAGACGCCCCCTGGCCCCCGCCCCCGCGTGGCCCGGCTGGGCTAGCGGGAGCGGCGGGAGGAGGAGGAGGAGGAGGCGGAGGAGGCGGCGCCGCCGGGACTGCCTCCTCCCCGCCCCTCGCGTCTCCTCCCCGCGCCACCGGGAAGGACAAGGGGACTGGGCACGGGGACCCCGGCCAGTGAGCGCCCGTGCCCCGGGGCCGCCCTTTGCGTGCGCTCTCTCGCCTCGAGCCCGGGGCCGGCCTCGCCTCACATGGTGCTGGCCGCAGCCATGAGCCAGGACGTGGATCCCAGCGGCCCGGAGCAACCCGACAGAGATGCCCGCAGCGTGCCGGGTGCACCGGCGCCCCCCGCGGCCCCCGCGCCCCCAGGCCCGCGAGGGATGCCGCCGCCGCCGCCCCCAGCCGGCCTACCGCAGATCATCCAAAAGTAAGAGGAGGGAAAGGGGAGCGGGGACTCGGGGTGCGCTGTGGCTACATCTCTCCCGTCGCGGCTGAACTCTGCGCGGCCGCCTTGCGTGTGAAGTTTTCGCGTCCTCCCTCTGCGCAGGGTCGGTGTCATTCTGGCTGTGCGTGAGGTTGGGGATAGGAAAGCCAAGTTATTTGGGGGAAATAGGTTTGTTTTTCCTTATCCCCTTTATCTTCAGGAAGGTTACTGGATATTTTGAACGAGAATAGCTCACATTGGGGGAAAATGGCCCAGAGACTCTGTTTCATCCCTCTGGTCCCAAGAGGCCGCTGGAATGTGCGGGGAGCCGTGCGTGAGTGTGTGTGCGCCCGTGAGGGTGTGTAAGGAAAATGCCGCCACCAAGCAGCCGCCCTTCATGGTGTCCCCGGCGTAGTCCGCGGGTGGCACTGGGTGGAAAGGATGGTGAGGGTTTGTAAACAACACGTTTGCTTTGCCCTGAAAGAAGTGTTCACGCTTTTCAAGAAGGCCCTCGCCAAGAGCTCTTAGCCACGCCACGGCCACCGTTTTGCATGAATGTTACCATCTTGCGAATCTTAGGAGCCGGCCCTCCCAACCGGGGCGTAGGTTGGGGTGGCCCCCGAGCTCAGAGAAGGTCTTTTTCCGCCCAGTTTTTGGGGGCGTAACAGTAAAACGCGGATCTTTTATTAGTTCTTTCGAGATCTTTTTGATAGTTTAAGGCCTAGAATATTGGTTTGTTTGAAGGATCTTTATTCTCCTGAAGGCTTCCCTCAGCTTGTCCTGAAGTCAAAACCAGTTTCAAGAGTGTAGAGGAGTCTGAATGATGAGCGGGTGGGTGAAACTGACGATTCGGGAGAAAGGCTCCCAGTACAGCAAAGTGCACCGTGGGGAGCAGAGCGGGGTGTTTGCAGGGCTGCTGTATTGATGCTTTGAGTTACACAAACGTATGAAAATGCAGTAAGAGAAAAAACCAGCGATGGGGCGTAAATGGAAGTAAATGGCGTTTTAAACGTTGTTCGAAAGATTGACTTTAGAAAGAATAGTGAAAATTCAAGTTTGGCATCAAAAAACACTGGTATCATATTTCAGAACAAAATGGTTCCCCTTTTCTGACTGGTGGAATACTAAAGTTCCATTCGTGACAACTTTTTGCTTTCATTCGATTTTACCTGACTTTCAGCGACTAACAAGATGCTAACAATTTGAACATGAAAATGATTTACACTATTTTTGTTCCTATTCTGCAAAATTATTTCAGCTAAGATTTAACTAAATATGATGGACAGTTTAAGTACGCCATTATTTAAAATTTATCTTTAGTTCTTAATATAAATATAAACCAACAGAGAAAAAGATGTTTAAAACTAAAGCTTCTTTACTAAAAACAAACAAACAAATTGGCCAGTTATTAATTGGAAAACATCTGATGTGCTTCTTACCAGAAATGTCTTGTGGCTTGAGATTAGGCTACACATTAAATTTATTGAGTTTGCTGTGGTATTGTAAATTGGTAAATGCGTTTTCCTATCATTTAAATAGGAAAAAACGAGGAATTTTATGTTCACAGAAATATCTTTGTAGATTGGTGTCTCATTTACCCTGTTCTCCCCATTTTGAAACTTCAGTCTCTGAAATATGTTACTTGAGGAGATAAGAACTTTTCAAAGGTGACCCCTTCTGCTAACAGTCCAGGATGGGAACTTCAAGAAGAGCCTAATGGCCCTGCCTTGTTTTGCATCGGTGACAGATCAGTGTTCAGGGGGCCACGTTCAAGGTGGTGATTATGCCCCTGGGAATGGATGTTTGTGCGCTTATGTTTCCAAAACTTTCTCAATAAGGATGATCTGAGGTTTGCTCCCCTCAGAACCCACTGAAATTGCGCTGGAACCAGGCTATAACATGGCAAATGCTTTACGGGACCATCTTTAATGCGCTGAAACTTGAGCAGGTTATTTTGAAACTACGTTTGCATAATTTAATCTGAGCATCCATTTTTATGTAGTTATGAGGTGCCGGTTGCCTCAGCCATCTTTGAGAAAACGCAGTGGGGAGATTGCCCTCGGCCGCAGAATCGATTGCCCACATCTTGACTGAAAATTTTGTGAGCTAGAGCTTACAGGATAAGATTCTTCTCTGGTGGATGGCCTATTAAATATATCTTATTCGAGAACCTTTGTTTATTCTAGGTATTTTAGTGGGGTCATTATGTAATTCGAAAGAGGAGAAGCTTTGAACTCTTTCATAATGATGCAGATGATCAATGTTATTCATGTGCATAGCGTGTGAGGATTACAAGAATTTTTTTCACTTCTTAATGTCTGTGTTTAGTGATTTTCATTTATATCAGCTCGCATTTTGGATAAAGTCAAGGACTTTGATGAAATAATAGCCATGATCATAATAAAAGCCTGTTCCTCTTCATGTGTGTCATATTTGGTCTTAAGAGAACTGCTTTATTCTGTAAGTAGCTAAACGCATGAGGTGTGATGTTGAATAATGGGACTGATTTTGATACTTGTTTTATGATAGCCGGTCTCGGTACTCAGGAAGATTGCAACGAAAGTTCATTTCTGTAGAGTGCTTTTGTTCCAGTCAGGTGTATTTAGTTTTCTTATTACTGCATTCTTAGCTTCAGTCAAGAATCGCCCCCGACCTTTCTGCTCAGATTGACCCCTGACTCCTGGCCCATATTAGCATCACCTGTAAAGATCATCAGCCATGTTTAGACATACAACTAGTATCTTGTAAGATCTTTGTTTTAAACTTGCCTTCTCTAAGCTGGCCAATGTGGAGATATTGCATAAAATGTAAAGAAGCATTAGGTAAACCATTTGGGCAATAAAAAATATAAATTACAACTTAAGATTTCGGATGAGTTCAGAAAGTCAGAATAATTTGATGACCTAAAATATGTGTATTCTCCATATTAGGAGAAGACAACATTGCTGTGCGCTGGTGGGTGTTTTATAAGGACTTATCTCCTTAAGCATTCACAGCATTTTATTTCCAAAAGTATTTTATGTTTTAATTTTGTGCTTTCAAATCAAACCTAATTCTTGATTTACAACTAGTTATTTACTAACCTGGATGAACAACAGAAGCTGAAGTTCAGGTTGTAAGTTTTGAAACTTTCTTCCCAATGGAAACAGAGTCAGTAAATTCTGTGTGAAATATTGAAGTCTGTTGTCAGATGCAACTATACAGTGTCACTAATCATGGTGAAAATTAACCAAAGAAACACACACTCTTCTGTGAGGCGAACACGTACATGATTTTCCTAAATAATCTGACTGGCGGCAAAATATTACTTACTGTTTAATGCATGACATTAGTTTGTACATCTGAGTATAGATGAGTTATTTTATTTCCTTTCCAGATTATTTTGATAAGCAGTGACTAAAAGTCAATTATAAAAATAGAAAAGGTTTTGGTTTAGCATTTGATAGCTAGTGTTCCCTACATGTATAAATCCAGCTTCGATTTCTAAAGTTTGTGTCGTCTTCTGCATAGCATTAGGACACTGGCTGACTGGTTTCAGAGGAAAGGCTCCTCAGATTCAGTACAGAAAATGTTATAAGTATTCTGTTTGCAGGTCACTTTACAGACATTCTGCATTTGGAAAGATCTCCAGGTTACTCTTAGGGAGCAGTGTGCAGGAAAGTTGTGTGTGATGTCCAGTCACTTTGATGGGCATGTTGACAGTTCCATCCAGGATCGGGGAGGAAATAAGAATTTGCCAAAAACGGACATTACCTCACACTCACACTTGGTCCTTTTCTGGAAGGAGGATGGAATTTCTAACATCTGCGCCAGTTTCTAACATCAGTTTGAGTCCATTTTTAGGGAAAACAAGGATACACTTGTACAAGGAATTTTGAAAATTTTGAACACAGTCTTACGCTGCACGTCGTTCAGCAGAAAATATCCGAGAGGATTAAGTGTTTACCCAAAACAGGGAAGGAGAGAGGGTGGGTTCTTAGCATTCTGAAAAGTTTCTTTGCATCTCTAGAAAGGTTTTTTTTTTTTTCGTAAAATTTTTTTTTCTTTAGGGTTTATTGTGATCTGTAGTTTTAGATAGTAAGTGTAGCCATCCAGTTATGAGTTGTTGGTTTTTTCAAATTGCCAAAGAGATCAGTATTATGAAATGTAGTACATTATTCCCATTAGTCATGGTAAGTGACTATGCATATGGTGTACATAGAGCTGTTCTAATGTCAGTGCTGTAAGGGGGGGCGGGAGAAAAAAATGATCCCCCATTTTATTCTTCTATCCACTTGTTCTCTTGCTACCTTCTTAGTAGTTGATCAAATTAATAATTTAAAAAACCCAAATCTGTTGGTTGGAATGTGTTAAGATCTGATCGGTTAAGATCTCTTTGCCTGTCCTTATAGTCACCGGGGGGAAAAAACCCCCACCAGGACTGACACACAGTGAAATGATCCCCCATTTTCCAGTTTCTCTGTCTTTCTCTGATTTATTTGTCTTGTGGCTGCAGGTTCCTTGACTCCAGTTAAACTAATATTTCTTCCCTGCCCCTAACAGCTAATCCTTAAGTAAACAAACAGATACGGCTCAATTCACAGCACTGATAAACAAGAATCTAAGAAATGCTAGAAACTGGGGTCTAACCAAGGGATAGGAGTAAAATGGACTGAACCAAACACGGGAAGCGAGAATGGAAGAAGGTTGAGATAGTGGAGTTAAAACTCCAGAGAGAAATTGGGACGCAGGGCACCCCCCTCCCTTCCTCCACCGTGGTCCCCCTGCCAGACAAAAGCTTGAAAGGGTCTCCTATGTCAGAAAATCCCACTTAATCTGATTTTTATTTTCTGCCACAGTAATTATCTTGTTTAGGATGGTCTGACTGATATGATCTTGTATATTTGAACAGGGAAAGTTGCTGTGGGTCCACAGCTGGTGTGAGTGACTGGTAGCTGTGTTTAGAATAGTGCACTGAAAAGTTTTGCAGGAAGTAAAGTGATCCGTAGTCCAGAATCAGGGCGAAGATGGTAATTAGTGGTTTGTAGAAAGGAGCACATGGCAGTTCCCTTTCTGGTTAATGGACCTGGCTGAATCTTGCTGATATGTGTGATATACTGGAAGCCTAATATTGCTTGTTCCCACCAGTGAGAAGACTGGGAAATCCTGACTTTAATTAAAAAGGCACATTTTTGAATTAGGAATGTGAATTTGGTTCCCAACACCACCAACAGGATGTTGGTGGTAGGCTGATAATTTGCCTGGCTCAGTGGCTGTTCACTTTAAATTGCACCCAACTAAGGTTTCAGTCTTCCAACATTTATAGACAGCAAGTTTCGTTAGGTACAAGTCCTCACTGGCAGCTGTTTGAGGAGGAGGTGGAAGGGAAGTCATCCCCGCACCCCCAGTATTTTGTTTATGTATTTGCATATGACACATATATCCACCTAACAGGATAAAGTCTTTGCAGTAGCAGAAGTTACAGTGAAATTAAATGATCTTCCTCTTTCCTACAGTTCCTGCTGGATTTTATAAATAAGTCCCCTGATGGTTTACAAGGCAACTTTTCCAACTCGACGACAGCACATCTGTCAGGGAGATGGTACATATTGATGTGAATGTACTTTATGAGCAAAAGGCGCGGTTAAACAGCTTGCATGAGGATGTGCTAATAACTTGCAGTTTAGTTTGGTGAATAAATCTTTCCATGTGTTCAGAGACAAAAGGCTGGGGGTCATGCATGTGTTCAGGGGTGGTTGTCATCTCATGAAGATAGTTTTCACGCCACTTTTCCCTTCTTTAATGTGGGTATTTGCTTTAAGGATGCACCAGGGCCATTTGCTGCTGCCCTTTCTATGCACCTGCTTTCTCTCGATCACAGTAATGACCCATCAGTTTTCAGTGGCCACTTCCCGCTCTGGCCCAAGCCTGGAAACCGCCACTCACGGCTGTCTGGACATCTTAAATACGTCTCAGATTTTGCAACTTGTCTATAGATTGTCTCCCAAATATGTTTTTGGCTCTTATTACACCCACCTTTAAACCTGACCTCTTGCATCATGATGCTAAAGGAGTAGACAAGGTCATCTATACAGTATTTTAAATATGTTTTAATTTCATTAAGTTACTTCTTGTAGATTACTTTGAATTCATTGATGTAATCATTTAGATTACTTTGAATTCATTGATGACTAAAATGATCTAGGATCTGCCTGGTGTTGGAGAATGTAAAATGCACATCTTTGATCTAAATTAATTATTGGGTTTCTGACCAAGAGGGTCCAAGAGGAAAAGAAAACCCTGGACTGGGAACGAGTGACCTGGACAAGCCAATTAACCTTCTTAATCCAGCCTCTCTGGAGGCTGGAAAAAAATTTTTCCTTTCAAGAAAAAGTTATGTGAATCTCCAGGAATATGGTTGAGTAATCATCAGTATAGAATGCCTCCCCTCTCCTATACATCTGATACAGAATATATCCCATATCAGTTACATTTTAGCCATGGGCATAGGTACATGTTTGTGAGATTGCTCACACATGGAAACAGCAATAATTACAAAAAGAAATCAAATGTTTCCTCCAACATTTGCAAAGCGTATTTAGATCAGTGTTATAATTTTAAGTCAGAAAAGTAGATAGAAATGTCAGTGACAAGGCATACGTTTTATACTGTTTTCTGATCACCAGAAATTTTTAAAAATAAAAATTATTTTGGAATGTTAATTACTTAGGACTGTTGAAGTGAATACTTGAGTGTTCAAAAAGAGTGCTGTTTTCAATGCAGGAGGCAATACTTTTCATTTGTCTAAGTTGGATTGTATTCAACCCGGGCAGGTGGGAGTGTGTTTGGTGACCGTGTTGTTTTCAGAGGCACAAAACGTCAACAGGACCTGCGCCCGCGTCTCTCGGAGCGGGGCTGGGCTGGGCTGGACGTGGAGTCCGGAACCTTGCGGCGCAGTCAGTCGGCCCCGTGGGCCCCAGGGAGCCGCCCAGACCTCAGCCTGAAAAACACTTCGCGAAGAGATCCTGAGTGTTCAAAAGCAGAGCCTCAGGCTTCCGGGTGGCCTCCACGAAGAGACGAAATGTTTCCAGAGCCTCCCAAGGACTGGGTCTCCTTGGGGCCCTGCGACCTCAGGACTAGCAGCGTCATCCGTAGACTCCAGTTACGAGAGGATTTGTTTGACACTTGAAAAGATACTTTTTAACCTTCTGCATAAAAGGGGAATGAGTTGAGTGGTTAAATCTTGCTTTATATATAGACTTTACATTATATGCATAATGAGGATGAGCACGGGAGAGTTACTACAGCATTGTCTAGAAGAACAAAAAATTAGAAACCTGCTAAATGTTTCCCAGTTGAGAAAATAAACCACTGCTTGCTCCTCATGTACCATTCGGCAATTACAATAATAATGTTCTCTTATGTTTATTACTATGGAATATAAAATCATATGGAATATAATAGGGAATATAGTATTGTTAACTACAACAAAAAGTACAAACAGCATGTTACAAGGGATGTCACGTTTTAAAAAAAGGTATGTGAGTGTGTGTGCAGGTACCTGAAAGTCTGGAGAAACATTAAACAAATACAAAGATGCTAACAATAGTTCTAACTCTAGGTGATTCAATATTAGTGTGTGTGTTTTTTTTTTTTAACACTTTCTACTTTTTTTTTCAGTGAGTATGTATCAATTTTATAATCAGAAAAAATAAAACTCTGTTTTCTTTTTTTTTTAATGTTTTTGTTTATTTTTGAGACAGAGAGAGACAGAGCATGAGCAGGGGAGGGGCAGAGAGAGAGGGAGACACAGAATCTGACGCGGGCTCCCGGCTCCGAGCTGTCAGCGGAGAGCCCGATATGGGGCTCGAACTCACAGACTGTGAGATCATGACCTGAGCTGAAGTCGGATGCCCAACTGACTGAGCCACCCAGGCGCCCCAAAACTTTCTGTTTTTTAAAAACAAAACTAGGAATAGGCATTTCATATTGGTTTTGCACTATCTTTAAGACTGAACTGCCCGTTTGTGTCTTAGACTTCAGACCTGGAAGGCCTCTGAGAGCTGCTTTAGCCCAGCCGTCCTGTTTTTCTAGGTAAGGCAAGTGAGCATCAGAGAAGGCAAGTGAATTATTCAAGGTCACGCTGCAAGGGCAGTGGTCGGGTTGGCGCAGGAACCCTCATCGCCCTGTGTATTGTATTTTCTGCTAGGCTACCCTGTTGTGTGCCTGGAGATGGAGAAGAGAGAAATGGAGAACATTCATAAAACAGCCATTTATCTCCTGGCACTAGTCTGCTCAATCCCCCAAGGGGACTTGAAAAGCATCCTTAGGTATGTTACCTTCTCTCTGCTCCCTGTCCAACCCCCAACCCCCACCCCCGTGGGTTTTCTGCAAATGGCGGTAGACTGGCCTCTCCAGAGCATCTCATGCTCTATTTCATTCTGTCAGACAAGCCAGGCATCACATTTTGGGGTTTTTTGTCCTTGAAGTATGTAAGTTGCATAACTGTAGTTCTGTTACCATAACAAAGGAAATTAGTCTTAAATAATTTTCCCTAATGAACACTAGGTTTTTAGCTTTTCCCATTTTCAGAAAAATGTCTCCTATAGCTCTTTTTAAAATTCCCTGGCTGAGATTCACAAGTGCATTTGTTTATGATGTCTCTTTTATTTATTTTATTTTATTATTTTTTTTTTAACGTTTATTTTTGAAAGAGAGAGCGAGCGAGCACAATGGGGAAGGGCAGAGAGAGAGGGAGACACAGAATCCGAAGCAGGCTCCAGGCTCTGAGCTGTCAGCACAGAGCCCAACACAGGGCTTGAACTCGAGAACCGTGAGATCACTACCTGAGCTGAAATCGAAGTTGGATGCTTTACCTACTGAGCCACCCAGGCACCCCTGTGAGGTCTCTTTTAACTTAACAACTGTACCCACCTTTTTCTGTTCTTCATGACCGAAGATACCAGGCTATGTTGTCTTGTAGAATGAGCCATGATCTGGATATGTTATTATTTCCTCATGGCCAAATTCAGGTTAAGCATTTTGGCAAGGATCTGCAGTGGATGCTGTGTATTGCACTAAGTTTGATCTGTTGGTTAACGTCATCACTGACAGATCTCTCCATCGTAACAGGACATTTTTTCTCTTTGTGATCTCACGGCTTGTGAGTTCGAGCCCTGTGTCGGGCTCTGTGTTGACAGCTCAGAGCCTGGGGCCTGCTTCCTATTCTGGGTCTCCCTCTCTCTCTCTGCCCTCTCCCGCTCATGCTGTCTCTCTCTGTCTCTCAAAAATAAATGAATATTAAAAAAAAATTTTTAGGGGCGCCTGGGTGGTGCAGTCGGTTAAGCGTCCGACTTCAGCCAGGTCACGATCTCGCGGTCCGTGAGTTCGAGCCCCGTGTCAGGCTCTGGGCTGATGGCTCAGAGCCTGGAGCCTGTTTCCGATTCTGTGTCTCCCTCTCTCTCTGACCCTCCCCCGTTCATGCTCTGTCTCTCTCTGTCCCAAAAATAAATAAACGTTGAAAAAAAAATAAAAAAATAAATTTTTAAATATATTTTATTTTTTTAAGTAAGCTCTGTGTCCAACGTGGGGCTTGAACTCCTGACCCCAAGATCAAGAGTCATGTGCTCTCCTGACTGAGCCAGCCAGGTGCTCCTGTGGTTTTCTCTTTTAATTTCACCATGTTTTAAAAGCCCCTTCAATGAAATGTGGGACTGAAATGATAAATAAATTCACGTTAGAATGGATTAGTTTAGGTAAATGGTTTAAATCAGTAGGCCTTGCAAATATGTGTGTGTTGTATAGGCCCTTAGATACTATCGGGAGACTGGATTTTTCTCATCCTGACTTCACCGATGGAGCCATTCACTTCCCACTTAACCTCCACGGCAGGCATTTTGTCACGGGCTGCAGTACTTTCTAATGTTCTTACAGAGAGAATATAAATCCCCCTTCATGCTCATGGCATGAATCGATGCTAATGTAAGTTTTGCTAGCTCACACGACGTTTTTAGGCATCCTCTTGAAGCTAAGTCAGCCCTTTACAGAAACCTTTTATTTTCCTTTTCAAAACCACTATATGAAGCTGACTTTAAAAGTGACTCATGACTTGCCCTGGAGCCTAAACTGGGTGAGTCCCGGAGCTGGTCTGTGCCTACCAGTTTGTTCATGCTTTTTAGATTTAAATTACATAGCTATTTTTGCCTCTTCCAGATTGGTGCTCTTATTTTCATGCACAAAATATGTATGGGTGGGGAACATGGTGTGGAGTGGCGAAAAGAATCCAGAGCAAGCCTGCTCTGTGTTCTAGATTCAGCTTTGCCACCACTCTCCCTGAGCCTCAGTGGTCTCATCTATAAAAGGGAACGATAATAAAGTGAGTAACAACTAACATTCATTGGATGCTTCCTGTGTGCCACCAACTACTCTAAGCACCTTGTGTATGCTACATGCATTTAATCATTAAGTCCAACAATAATTCCGTGAGGTAAGTGCTGTTATTCTCCTCATTTTACAAATGAGGAAATCAGGGGCGCCTGGGTGGCTCAGTTGGTTGAGCGTCCAACTTCAGCTTAGGTCATGATCTTGCGATCCATGACTTCGAGCCCCACATCGGGCTCTGTGCTGACAGCTCGGAGCCTGGAGCCTGCTATGGATCCTGTGTCTCCCTCTCTCTCTCTCTCTGTCCCTCCCCCACTCATGCTCTATCTCTCTCTCTTAAAAATAAATAAACATTTTAAAAAAATGAAGAAATCATGTCACAAACTTACAAGGACTCAGCAAAGCTAAAAAATAATAATATTTATGAAAAAACGAGTAATGTGAGGCTGGGATGAGAGAATGTTTTATAAATTAATGTGATCATATCATCTCTATGTAAATATCTTTGTCCTCAAAATAATTGATAAAAAACTCATCACTTGGCAAGGAAAATATTATAGAAAAAATTGCTGAAATACATTGAAAGTAGGTTGATTGAATTTGAGAATAACTAAACCTTACAATTAAAAACATTATTTCCTGGGGCGCCTGGGTGGCGCAGTCGGTTAAGCGCCCGACTTCAGCCAGGTCAGGATCTCTCGGTCCGTGAGTTCGAGCCCTGCGTCAGGCTCTGGGCTGATGGCTCAGAGCCTGGAGCCTGTTTCCGATTCTGTGTCTCCCTCTCTCTCTGACCCTCCCCCGTTCATGCTCTGTCTCTCTCTGTCCCAAAAATAAATAAACGTTTGAAAAAAAAATTAAAAAAAAAAACATTATTTCCTGTTTCTTTTTTCCTTTCTTTCTTCTTCTAGCTTTGAGTGTGCCTTTTGGTTTAAAGTGAAATCCATATCCCAATTTAAATTCCATGAGCCAATCTGACTCTGGCATTTGATTTGCTGCCTTACTCTGCTTGTTACGCATGTTAGGCAAGACCTGAATTTGATGCTCACAGAGAGTATATAAACACTTATAATCCTCTCAGCATGTGCTAAAATCATAACAGATACGATCGTTTGATTTGCAAAGAGAGCGTCTGCCAAGTTCGACCACAGCATTTTTAAACCAATTCAGAAAACCAGGATTCCGCAATGATTAAAGTATCCTAGGCTCCTATTAATAGCAAGAATTCCTGACTTGAAACGTGGCAACACCAAGCTCCCTTAGTCTGCTCCAGACACACTTCATGAATGGTCTTAGCAGACTTTGTTACAGGTGTCCTTTCGCTTTAAGACACTGTTGTATGTAAAAACCAGACTTTAATGGAGTCAGTAAGTCAGGACAGGATTGTTTGCTTTTGACCTGTGAAAGGGTTTACAGTAAAGATCCTTTAAACAATGAGTTCCTCAGGGTGTTTCAAATAAAAATTTAGTAAGTCTATTTTGTAAGTGATGATTTTTAAAACCTTTTGGGTTGTTTTTCAGTTTTACAGAGGTATAATTGAAGTACGCTAAGCTGTACATGTTTAAAGCATCCATCACATAATCAAGGCAGTAAACATTTTTATTACCACTGTGAGTTTCTTCATGCCTTAAAAAAAATTTTTTTTTTTACATTTATTTATTTTGGAGAGACAGAGCACAAGTGGGGGAGGGGCAGAGAGAGGGAGACACAGAATCTGAAGCAGGCTCCAGGCTTTGAGCTGTCAGGACAGAGCCTGACATGGGGCTCGAACCCACACATCGTGAGATCATGACCTGAGCTGAAGTCGGACACTTAACTGACTGAACCACCCAGGGGCCCCCGTGCCTTTTATAATTTATCTTCTGCTCTTTCTCTTAACCCTCTCCCCTCTCAGGCACCTACCCATCTGCTTTTCCTCGTGGTACCTGAGTTTTTGCTTTTTCTAGAATTTTATACAAATGGGATCATAGTTTTTGTTGTTGTTGTTGGCCTGGTTTCTTTTGCTCAACATAATGATTTTTGGGGAAATTTTTTTTAAAATTGTGACACAATACACATAGCGTTTACTGTTTTAGCTATTTTATTTTTAAAATTTATTTATATGTTTTTAGTTTGTTTATTTATTTTGGTAGAGAGCAAATGGGGTAGGGGTGGAGAGAGAGAGAATCCCAAGCAGACTCCACACTGTCAGCGCAGAGCCCGATGTGGGGCTTGAACTCGCGAACTGTGAGATCATGACCTGAGCCAAAATGGAGAGTCAGACGCTTAACCGACTGAGCCACCCAGGCACCCTCATTTTTATTATTTATTTATTTATTTTTGAAAGTTTATTTATTTATTGAAAGAGGGAGGGAGGGAGAGAGGGGGGAGGGGCAGAGACAGAGACAGAGGCAGAGACAGAGAATCCCATGCAGGTTCCACACTGCCGATGTAGAGCCTGACGCGGGGTTTGAACCCACGAACCTGTGAGATCACGACCTGAGCCGAAACCAGGAGCCTGCTGCCTAACTGACTGATCCACCCAGGCACCCCAATTTATTTATTTATTTTTTTAATTTTTTAAATTTAAAAAAAATTAATTTTTAAAATTAAAAAAAATTAATTTTCTAAAATAAATCTCTGTGCTCAGCGTGGGGCTAAGACTCACAACCCTGAGATCAAGAGGCGTATGCTCTACCAACTGATCCAGCCGGGCACCCCCATTTTCGCTATTTTAAAGTGTAATTAACTAGTGTTTGGTACGTTCACGAGGTTGTGCAACCATTACCACTGTCTAGCTCCAGACCATTTGCATCATCCCAAAAGGAAACCCTGTGTGCAGTGATCAGTTATTCTCCATTCCCTCCTCCCCCAGGCCTGACAACCACTAATCTGTTTTCTGTCTCTATGGATTTGCCTTTTCTGGATGTTTTATATAAATGGAAACATGCTATATATGGCCTTTTGAATCAGGCTTTCTTTCACTTAACATAATGTTTTTTAAGGTTAACCCATGTTGTAGCCTGTGTTAGTACTTTATTCCTTTTTATTGTTGAATAATATTCCATTATATGGAGAGACAACTTTTTATCCATACATTGGTTGGTGGCTTTTGGTTTTTTCTACCTTTTGACTATTGTGAATAGTGCTGCTGTGAACATCTATGTACTGGTTTTTGCTTGGACATCATTTTTTAATTCTTTTGGGTATATATCTGGGATTGGAATTGCTGAGTCATACGGTGATTCTGTGTTTAATTTGTTGAGGAACCTCCAAACTGTTTCCCTAAGTGGCTGCACCGTTTTATAGTCTCACCAGCAATGAATGAGTATTCTTATTTCTCCACAACCTTGCCAACACTTGTTATTTTCCTTTTTTTTTTTTGTTTTTTTGTTTTAAATTATGGCCATTCTAGTGGGTATAAAGTGGTATCTCATTGTGATTTGGGTTTGTATTTCCCTAATGAGTAATGATGTTGAGTATCTTCTCTTGTGCAACAAAACCATTTGTATATCTCCTTTAGAGAAATGTCTTTTAAGTCCTTTGTCCATTTAAAAATTTCATTGTTTATCTTTTTTGTGTGAAATTGTGAGGGCCCTTCATAAATTCTGGTTACTAGACCTTTGTCAGATACGTGATTTGCAAATATTTTTTTCCATTCTGTGGGTTTGTTTTTCAGCATACGATTTTAAAGTTCATTCCCCCCCCCCCTTTTTTTTTCCACATACCAAAAGTTTGGAACTTTTTATTGTCAAGTGGTATTCCAGTTTATGGATATATCATAAATTGTTTATCCGTTCACCTGTTGATGTATATTTAGGTTGTTTCCAGGTTTTGGCTTTTACAAATAAAGCTGGTATGAATATCCCTTTACAAGTATTTATGTGAACACATCTTTTAGTTTTCTTGGGTAAATATTTGGTCAATGATAATTTAACCTATTAGGAGATGACACGATAAAATCAAATAAGATAAGATAAAAATGATAAGAATCACTTTTGGCTGAAAACACCTTTGAATTTTTATTATTGGGTCTTTGAACAGAGCGTGTTAAATATGACCCGTCAAGATGTTTATGTATTTATTTATTTAAATTTCTTTATTTATTTTGAGAGAGAGGGAGAGCATGAGCAAGGGAGGGGCAGAGAGAGAAAGGGAGAATCCCAAGCAGGCTCAGCGCAGGGCCTGATGCGGGGCTTGAACTCACGAACCTGAGCCACCCAGGTGCTCCAACCCTTCAAGGCATTTAAAGAACACACATGTTAGGGGCACCTGGGTGGCTTAGTCAGTTAAGTGTCCGACTTCAGCTCAGGTTATGATCTCACACTTTGTGAGTTTGAGCCCTGCATCGGGCTCTCTGCTGTCAGTGTGGAGCCTGCTTTGGATTCTTGGATCCTCTGTCACCTCTTTCTGCCTCTCCCCCACGTGTGCTCTCTCAAAAATAAGTAAATATTAGGGGCGCCTATGTGGCTCAGTCAGTTAAGTGTCCGTCATCAGCGTAGGTCATGATCTCATGGTTCATGGGTTTGGGTCCCGCGTCAGGCTCTGTGCTGACAGCTCGGAGCCTGGAGCCTGCTTCGGATTCTGTGTCTCCCTCCCTCTCTGTTCCTCCCCCGCTTGCACTCTGTCTCTCTGTCTCTCTCTCTCAAAAATAAATAAAGATTAAGAAAAATAAAAAAAGTAAACAAACAAAAAAAAGGACACACACTTTTTCATCTTAGTTTTCAGGGTCAGTCACTCATCAGCTTAGTTTCTCTTTTTCTTCTACTGATGAATCTTCGTCCAGTAATTTTTCATTGGAGAAATAATTATTACCGTGGAAACTGGGACACAAGATGGATAAGATGACAAAACTGCAGAACTTCAAGCTGGAAGGGACCCAGAGATCACCTACTTCAATTCTCTAGTGAGCAGAGGAAACTTACGTGCCTGTGAGTAATTTTAAGTCTCCTAGTGATGAGGTGTCTACAGATGTAACAGTGCGGGGGTTGAGTGAATGGCACCGTGCTCCTGCTGTGCTATAGGGCTCACAGGACACCTTTTCCCCCCTCGCTTGTCCCATTTAATCCCAGCAAGCTCATGAAACAGGTAGGCAGTTACCAGTAGTTGAGGGGTCCCTAACCAACGATCGGAGGCCGCCGGCTCAGAGCCAGGCCTTCTGTCCTGTTCCAACTTGTACGTCCTTCTCCCTTTCTGGTGAATCTTTCCCCGCCTCTAAGCTGACTGCCACTGCCTTCATTCAGGCCTCCCAGCTTCTGCCCCTGCCTCCAGCTGGGCCTGTCCTCAGATCTTTCTCTTCTCCACACCAGTTCAGCCTTAATCTTGTCTGTTTGCTCAAAGCCCTGCTGTAGCATCTTGTTGCCTGTAGGTTGAGATTCAGACTGCTTAGAAGCTCTTTCTGGAACAGCCCCCACTTAACTGTCCACGCCTGGCCCTAACTGCCTCCTGCTCTCTCTCCCTGCACTACCTTTTCTCCTCAACTCTAACATTCCTTTCCTGATTATGGATTCTGCTTAGACCTCATGTCTTATAGGGAACTGTCCCCGACACCACACAAGAACATGGGCTGGGTGCTCCTATCCTGTGAGGCCTTGTGGCCCCCCACTGTAGTGTTTACTCCATGCTTGCCTCTTGTTGGTCCACCCCTGAAGACTCCACGAAGTCCTTCAGGTTGGGGCCAGTGTCTTTCATCTTGGTGTCCCTAGCATCTGACAGGGTCCCTGACACATAGTTTGTTGAATATGACAGAAGGAGCAAGTTGACAGCCACCTAACTATAGATCTAATGGACTTTGTGATGAAAAAACCCACTCAGAAGGGTCTCATGGGTGCGAATTGATGTGGGAGCGAAATTTGGTTTTCTCCAACGTATGCGTTATTCTGCCTGCCTGTCTGAAAAGGCTGGAGGAACACAAACAGCCTGCCTTTATGTTTGGAGAGGTGGTGTAAGGGGGGGGGGGGGGTTGGGGAACAGACCCAGGAAGTATAAGAAACCCAAGCTGTGGTCTGGCTGTACCTTCACGTCACTGTGTTAGCAGAGATAGGGCACTGAGTCTCTTAGGTCCCACCTTTGTTAAAGGGGGTCAGGGTGTGGGCTTGTTACAGGATGTGGGGTTTGTTATAACCATCAGTGAGATGACAAGGGAACACACTTTGAGGAGAATAAAGTGCTGAATACACGTGCATCATAATGGAACCAGGCTTCCTCTCCAGCCAGGGACCCGATTGTGCCTTTCAAGGTACAGGCAGTTTCCAGGCTGGATTTCTTCATCTTTGATCCAAATAGAGAGGATGGAAATGACCACTCAGAATACCCCTTGAATCCTGTTGCATCAAAGCTTTCAACAACAGAAATTTCTGGACAACAAAAATGTTTTTGTTTTTTTTTAGTCTTTTTTAAGTCCTAAGCAAACGCTATGTTTACTTCAAGCAATTGCTAAAACAACATAACTGAAGACAGCTGTGACACCAAGATACTTTATTATTACCTTGACATTTGTGATAATGACAGTTTAATGGTGGCAATGATAATTGGGCAGTTGACCAGTGGCAGCTGCAAAAAGGAGTTGCCCATTTGGCCTTTGAACTCACAAACGCTTTCTTTTTCCTCTTCCTGGGATGGTGTCAAGAGGCTTCCAGAAGGGTCCAGTGTTTGACGCACTGTCATAAGCTGTCCTACAATATAGCCTCAGACAAAACGAGGCCGCCCTGAGCCCCTGGTAATGGCATTGTTTACCTTTCCAAGGAGGTTGGGACAGCATCAATCCGCATGTGGTGCGTGCCCAGGCCAAGGAGTTCATGCCGTGAGGCCTAAGGTTCTTATGAAATGAAAAAAACACGTCAGTAGGGCCGTGGTGGTTCCATGTGCGCTAAGTGTGTCCGTGACAGGATCAAGCGTGCTTTCCTTATTGAGGAGCAGAAAATCGTTGTGAAAGTGTTGAAGGCACAATCACAGAGTCCGAAAGCTAAATAAACAAATGAAGGTTTTTTTTTTGACTAATTAAAAAAAAAAAAAAAAAGGAAAAGGAAAAAGAAAGGAGTTGCCCAGAACATAACTTAACGCCCATGATTTCTGCTCCGCCGCCCTATTAAAATTGCATTCTGCATCTCCCCGTCCAATCTCCCTTACTTTGCTTTGTTTTCAACCGTAGCACATTTTCTCTTAATAGCTGATATAACTTACTTCACTTACTGTGTTTTTACTGTCTGTGTGTCTCCTCCCACCCAGCCTGTGTCACGTGTCACATAAACTCTCCAGGAGCAGAAGCGTTTCATTCAGTGATTTACACCCCCCGCCCAACGTAAGGGCAATGCCTGGCACCCAGAAGCAGCTCCCTGAATATTTGTTTGAAGGACTGCATGCACTGTTAGTAAAAGTGTCAAACTTAGACACTTACACAGTGGCATTTGTTTCTTCTCTGAGCCCATCTAAGCTGTGAGCTGTATGTGTTTGGTGGTGCAGGAGGCTGTAATGAAAGTGCAAGATATGGGAATATCATAGCTTCTGGTCCTGTGTCATTCTTGGAAGTAAAAGAAGGTGCGGAACTGGGCCGCTCCTCTTGGCCCCAGGCATCAGTGACTCAGTACTTGTATGACAGGCTGGCTCTGACAGTGGCTGGTCTCATTGGACTCTCTTTGGCAGAGACCCAAGCTGTGCATTTGGTGGGATCTTGATGCTGGACAAAGAACAGGAAGGGCTAGGTCTCGCTCAGTCCCTTGCAGTAGGGGCCCAAAAGACTAGGACGAACACATATCCAGCAATAGGGGATTAGTGAGTACATTTGGCTGCGTCCTCCCATACAATGAGAACTATCTCTGTGTGCCGTTAGAAGAAATCTCAGAGGGATGCCTGGGCGGCTGAGTCGGTTGAGCATCTGACCCTTGATTTCGGCTCAGGTCATGATCACGTGGTTTGTGACTTCCAGCCCCATGTCGAGCTCTGTGCTGACCACGCAGAGCCTGCTTTGGATTCTCTGTCTCCCTCTCTCTCTGCCCCCCACTTACTCTCTTGCAAAAATAAATAAATACTAAAAAAAATAAAGAAATCTCAGGGATATGTCAAGGGGAAAAAAAACAGTATAGAAAATGTAAATAGTTGCTCCCATTTGTGTAAGAAAAGGGAGAATAGGAAAAAGATATATTAAAAAAATACACACACACCTACACAGAAAATTAATTTCACATAACTTTAAAACACAGATATTTGATTATACATCTGTAGTGGAATGTACCTTTTTTTTAATGTTTGTTTTTGAGAGAGAGAGACACACAGCATGAGCAGAGGAGGGGCCGAGAGAGAGGGAGACACAGAATCTAAAGCAGGCTCCAGGCTCTGAGCTGTCAGCACAGAGCCTGAGGTGGGGCTCAAACCCACAAACCATGAGATCATGACCTGAACTGAAGTTGGACACTTATCTGACTGAGCCACCCAGGCGCCCCTCTGGTGGAATGTATCTTAAGTTCAAAATAAATTCCAAGTAAATCTTAAACCATTTTCAGTAATATTGTTAGTAATGATATTGGTACTACTATTATGAAACAATTATATATAAAATATTTTATACATATATAGTAAGTAATTGTGTTAAAACCATCAGAAACCAGTGTTTCCAGTATATAAAAAAAGAACAGTTTCATAATTAAAGATGTTAAGTAAAAATCCTGTAATCCTAAATTTGAATTGGAAATGTCAGTGTGAATTCCTGATATATTTTCTCTTTAACAAATAAAAAAGTATTTCCTAACTTTGTCCACTGAAATGCCTAGAAATAATGGCCAATTTAGTAGCAATAAGCACCCATGGCATCCAGATTGTGGCCTCTAAGTACAACTTCCCACTAAAGAGAACTTTGATCCTCAGAAAAAATAGCTGATTCCAGGTCTGGGACAGTAAATGTACAAGATGTGTTGGAATATCTTGTATCAGCAAGCAAAGAAGCTTCAAAGACCACTTGTGTCCTGCCTGAAGGACTCGAGAGCCAAGTTAAATGGCCTCCCAGTGCCCAAATATGGAACAGTTTGAGCATTAAGGAGTGTAAGTATAGTGGATGGATATACATTACATATATTACAATGTGTCACATTCCTAGTTAAAAATTCAATGGTCCTCACTAGGTTGGGGAACCAACTCATTCTGAAAACTGGTCAAGAAAGGGAAAGAATCAGACCTTTCTTATTGATTACCTTAGGGTATCCAAACTGTTGATGAGGAAAATTTCTTTTTTATAGGAGAATACTATCTAATAAACACAGAAGGAATTATAGAATTGGACCATCATCATTTTGCATCCTCTAGTGAATTATGCGTTTAGACAACATGGTTAGTAAGTTCCTGCTAAAACATCAGGCGAAGCTGGTGGGAAACTTTATATGGGATGGATTGGGTTGATGCATTCAAACCCACTGATCATTTTTAATGTGACAGAAGAGAAAGACTTCAGGTATCATGTACCCACCGAGGTAATGCAGCAGGAAGTAAACAGCACTGTCAAAGGTAAAACCTGAATTCATCTGTGCCAGGCTCAAGGTCTAACTACTAGTTTTCTGTAGTATTCTGTAGGATACAGAATACTAGTTTTCTGTAGAAAATACAGGGGACAGAGGAACATGTCAAAACAGTACTATGGAGATAAAAATCAACCAGTTGTGAGTGTGGGACATCCTTCAGGCCTGAAGACCCCCCCTTTTTTTTTTCCAACAAGTAAATTGCAAGGATATATCAGCAGGAGGGGTTCTCTATAGATTAAAACAGATTAAAAATACTTATCCAGTCTATAATCCAGTCTGTAATTTTTAATCTATAATCTTTATTTGGATCCTAGCTCAAAAAAACAAGAAAATGATTAGATTACTTAGGACACTTGAACATACGAAATATTGAGACTAAAGAATGATTTATTTATTTATTTATTTATTTATTTATTTATGGCTCTGGCAATGATACTGTGATTATGTTAAGAATAAAGTTATTGTAGGGGCGCCTGGGTGGCACAGTCGGTTAAGCGCCCGACTCCAGCCAGGTCACGATCTCGCGGCCCGTGAGTTCGAGCCCCGCGTCAGGCTCTGGGCTGATGGCTCAGAGCCTGGAGCCTGTTTCCGATTCTGTGTCTCCCTCTCTCTCTGCCCCTCCCCCGTTCATGCTCTGTCTCTCTCTGTCCCAAAAATAAATAAACGTTGAAAAAAAAATTAAAAAATAAAAATAAAAAAAATAAAAAAAAAAAGAATAAAGTTATTGTAGTTCAGAGCTATATACTCAAGTATTTATAGATGAAATAATGACTCTGGGATTGGCTTTGAAACGATAGTGTGGAGGGTGAGAATGGGTAGGGTAGAGAGTAAACAAGATTGACCAACAGTTAAAATTGTTGAAGCTGGGTGATAGGTAAAGGAGGTTTCATTATCCTGTTCCTCTACCTTTGTATAGTTAGAACATGTCCATAATAAAAGGGAAAAAAAAAAAGCCCACCAGCTCAGTCAGTTGGCCAGTCCTGATTCCAGCTGTTCCTGAGTTTAACTTTGGACTGTGGAGCATGCTCTTGAAATCACACAGCTAGCGACTGGAAGGGCTAGGATGGTAATTCACATATGTCTGGCCCCAAAGCTCAAGGCCTTAACATCTGACTCTGTAGAATTTCTGTCCCTCTGTGGCTTAGACTATTGTGGGATTGTTGAGATTGAGAGTGTATAGGGTTTTACAAGCAGCCATAATAGAAACATGGGGAAATGGGGGCAACAACAAAATAAGGACCAAGTCAAAACCAAAACATCAGAGTTAGTCTTCCTTGGAAGGAGGGAACGTCCCTGGGTGAAAGAAGAGAGGGTAGAAAGATTGCACACGTCCCACCTAAACCTTGTTGGGCTTTTCCTGTCCATCCCCCCACCCCGGGTTTTGTATTTAGAGAGACCTGGGTTTAAGTAGCTTGGCCTGTCACTAACTGTGAGTTTACTGTTCTGTGCCTCGGTGTCTTTACCTCATCTAGTCTGGGGGAGGATCACATAAGCTCTTAAATGTTAATTTGGAAGCATAGAAATTAGAAAGCAGAAGCATAATTAGTTCGCCAGGATCCTGAGAATCCCGAAGCTGCGTTGGGGATTGTGTATTTGGAATGTCTTATGGTCTGGATACCCCTGTCTTGCTTTTCCAGCCCTAGCACATTCTCCAGCATTTTCTCCAGGACCTAGGGCAGCCTTACTTACATTTGGAATTACCATTTAGTCTCAGTGAGGACGATCAGGGCTCTAAGGGCGGTAATTTTCCCAGCTGGCCATGTTTGAGTTTGTTATGTGGCTTGATAGCCAAAGGTAGCTGGAGAAGATCCTTCGTAGGTGGGTCCATAGAAAAGTCCAGCCAGACAGCTGGAGGCCAACTTCAACTTCGCCATCTTTGAGATTGGAAGGAAAAGGTGACATTGCTTGTCCTTTCTGAAGGAAGCACCACATTTTCTTTCCCTTCTACCCCATTTACCCCTTAACCCTAACCTGCTCCCCTTTCCTCACTAAATCTAAGTCTTGTGACACACAGGGCTCAGTCCTGGCAAATGTGGTTCTTTTCGCAAACCTTTGAAGAGTTCCTGGCAAATGCACTTGGTTGAACTGCTTGGTCACCTGGGAAGTATTTAGGAGTCACACCTTGTGGACTTTGATCCCTGGTGTCCAGCTCACTTGCCCCCACTGCGTGTGACCTGTCCACTTGCTGGGGGCTTGGGTGTGAGTGAGCTGCTGGCCCAGGGAAGCTCAGCCAGAGGGAGCCCTGATTTACGAACTGTCTGGATTTAACTGAGGCTACAGCACTTTTATTAATAGAACATGCTGCATTTCCTTTTTATAAAAATATGAAGATCATTGCACTCAGGAAAATGCCTGGTGACTTTCTGTCTTTAGGGCATGTTCATCACCGGGCTAAAATTAAAAGTGAAGTCAGGCCCTTCTTGAGTCTATTTTTAACTGAGTTTAGCATATGAATGTGAACGTGAAGTCTTTCTTTAGATCTCCCTTAACTCAATTACTTACTTATGCTAAGCATCCCGCCTGGAATTTGGGTCTACCTACAGTGGGAGGCCCAGAGGGGGATAACTCTGCTATCTTAGTTTGTGTGTCTTCACCCATCCCAGCTTCACTTATATCTGGACAGTTAAGGAGGCGTTAGTCATTATACTGAAATAATCATCATCATCATAACACGAGAAAAAAAGAAAACCAACCAACCCACCAACCTAATGGCCGTTCTGTGATGTGTAGATATCAAGTAACCCCTAATTGGTACGTATTTTTCCAGGGGCTCCAATTTAGGAGCAGCCACTTGGGTGGAAGAGGAGACACAGGATTGCAGAGAAGACTGTGTCATTCAGGCAGAAAGTGCGAATGGCCCCGGCTTACCAGGGAGACTTGGGACAACAGGTGGAGGGAGGGAGAGGGGAAAAAACTTAGCAAGTGTCATTCCTGTCCAGAGAGTTCCCGATGAGTGATGGGAGTGCTAGGGAAAACTTTCAGAAACCCTCTTAAATTCCCGCTTTGAAATCGTTTTAATGTCTGCTCTTTGAGGACTGTGAAGGGAGGGGGGCAGAGGGGCAGAGTTGATCCTAACTCTTAAGATTCTTTGGCCTAAAGTTTCACTTGAAGGCAGGGACTGACAAAGGCTCTTTTTTGAACTTCTGCCTAGGGCCTTTCCCTGTGGACGCTTTTTGAGTAAAACATTTTTTTAAAAAAGCCTATTTATCATGATCACTCTTGGCCCTTGTTTTGTTTTGTTTGTTTGTTTGTTTTTAGGACGGTCATTTTGGGTGAAAAAATATTGACAGTTTGTTTCTGCTGATGTCATTTTTCTTTGCACTTTTACATGAATGTATATTCAGCTCGTGGTGTCCTGAACCCTTTTAAGGTGTCATTTTTAAGCAGAGGAAGAACTTCCTTCTGTTTTTTTGGTATGACAGCAAAGCCATTGTTGAGGATAAGCAGAAGATTAATTTAAAATGCCAATTACTTTTGCTAATCCGCTGATGGTGAGGTTGTTTATGGCTGGAGAACTATGAAAATGTTTCCAGATAAAGTGTGAGAGGGGAAAACAGGAAAGGGGTGTGTGTGTGAAGGGGCAGAGGGGTAGTTAGGGGGGCTGGGAATGGTAATTAAGCAATAGGCACCTTCCATATATCGCATTTTCCGTTAAGAGCAGTCGAAATGAAGTATGATGTGTTTATAGGCCACCACCATCTGTCTGAAAAGTCTCCTATGGGTTTTTGCCTGCAGTTCAACAAACCATTTACTTGCTATAATGATCTTTTCAATAAAACTTTGGGTTAAATGACAATACTTTTGGGCTTAGGCGGTTTTCAATTCTGAAGACTTTGTACTTTCACTTAGTTACAGTAAATTTTAAGGGATTGGCTCTCCTAGCCAGACTGATAGTTTTGGGTTATGTCCAGTTAGTAAAACATGGTACGGGTAGGGGTGGGGAAAGCTATGCGTTGCCACCGTCCTTAAGCGTAGTGACTGAAGGACGTTCTCCTGGCTACTGGAGGAGGCACCTGTGTGGGACCTGGAGAATGGACAGGCCCCTGATAGAGTTGTTGAATTCAAAATAATAGGCCGTCCCTCTGAAACCATTCAATTTCACCCTTATTAGTTATTCAGGTACTTTTGTCTTGGTTTTTATCTCCATTCAACTCTATTCCTTAGTGAATCTAACGATTCATCTCTTTGAAACCTTTTAGTTTCACCTTGGTTGGTTGTTTCCGTTAAAGAGAACATTTTTGTCTTGTTTTTTCCTTGCTTCAACTTGACCCCTTAGGGGGTCCAAAGGTGTTTCACGCCTTGGAGTTTCAGGGTGGATCCAAGAAATGGTCAGGATCACGCTTGTCTCTTTCTCAGGCACTGCTGGGTGGTACCTGGCACAGGTAGATGAGGGAGTGAAGAATGTGTGGCACACTCTTAAATTGTCCTCTGAGAGGAGATCTGAACCTCAATTTCTCACGACCAGACTCTGTTTCTTTAGATCGGTGCTTGTGTGTGAAAAGCCTCTGGCTTTGCTTCTTTCACTGTTACCGTGATTTGTGGGATTGAGGTTAGGCCTGGAATCCTCACAGAGTTCCTCTCAGCTGGAGTTCGCTAACACAGCGGCTGAGAGCGGTGCTAATTCCAGCTGCCAGCAGGAGCCCGCTCCTTCCCTGGCAGGTGGGAGCCCCCTCCGTGAATATTTAGATAGAATCGAACCATCCCTGTTGCACATTTTCTTCTGAATGCTCATGGTTTGTGGAAATGTAGCTTACTCTCATAAATACTTTGACATGCTTCCCTTTCTCCAAGTCTGATTTATAACAGCACTACCGTAACAAGCTGACGGGCAACTTTATTTTATTTTTTATTTTAAATTGAAGTGTAGTTGACTAAAGGGAAATTTTGAAAGAAAGAATAATCATCAGTAATCTCTTCGTTAGACTCCATAATCTGCCTAGTTTGTCTTCGTTCTTTTTTTTTGTTGGGTCATGTGCACATAATTTGAAACATGCAACTTTATATTCTTTTTTTTTTAACATTACGTTGCAAATATATATATATATATATATATATATATATTTGCAGCTGCATCATTTCATAATTTAATTGTCCATGACTGCTTGATATTCCATTGAGCTGATCTACCAGAATATATCTAATTATTCACCAACTGATGGACAATCATGATTTCCAATACTACAGTAATGGATATATCTGCATGCACGCAGCTTTGGAATATTTCCCAGGAATGGGATTAGTAGGTCAAAGGGCATGAATATTTTTATTACTCTTGATATATTTACCATATTGCTTTACAATAAAGTTGTACCCATTTACAAAGTTAGCAGTAAATTATGAGGGTATGAGTTTCACTGTGAAACTTAACAATAGTTTCACGAGAGGATATGAGAACCCCTTTGCCACGGTTTGAATCCCAGCTTTGTCACTCGCCGCTTACCAGCTGTGTAAACCTTGGGCAAGTTCTAAAGAACTTCCTGTGCCTCAGTTACCTTCTCTGTGAAATGGGGATAACCATAGTACCTACTTCATAGAAATGATTTAGTTAATATTTGTATAGTGCCTACAACAGTGTGTGTGTAGTATCATGGTGTGTGTTTTTAATTTTTATTGATTTTTTATTGTGAGAGAGAGAGAAAGAGAGTTTTAGCAGAGCACAGGGGAGGGGCAGAGGGAGAAAAAGAGAATCTTAAGCAGGTGCCACTCTCATCAGGGAGCTGACCTGGGGCTCCATCTCACAACCCTGGGATCATGACCTGAGCTGAAACTAAGAGTCCAACATTCAACCAGCTGAGCCACCCAGGCACTCCTGCTGTGTGTGTGTTTAACAAACACATCTCTCTAGGATTTGAAACAATTAATTTAGGGGAGCATGGGTGGCTCAGTCCGTGAAGCATTGGACCCCTGATTTTGGCTCAGGTCAGGATCTCAGGGTTGGGTGGGTTCTAGCCCCGTGTGGGGATCTGCGCTGACAGTGCTAAGCCTGCTTGGAATTCTCTCTCTCCGCTCTCTCTGACCCTTCCCACGGGCATGCGCTCTCTCTCTCTCTCTCTCTCTCTCTCTCTCTCAAATAAATATTAAAAAAATAAAATTTAATAGCAGTAGTGACTTCATTTGTTAAAAATATTTAAACACGTTTATTAACAGTACTTCTAAGTAACACTCCTTTTTAAGTCTGTGTTCTGGAAAAGGTAAGTCTTACGATGTTAATTTACAGCACAGATCCAATCTGGTGGGTTTATTCATATTACAGACGAAGTTCTTCCTTAAGTTTTTAAAACAGAGAGCCCTGTATCCCTTTAGGGTGGGGTCTGAAGGTCGGGAAGGGTTAGCTGGCCCCGAGGCGCTGAGGCTGGCAGCCCCAGGAATTCCATAGCCTTAAAATCAGGTCACCCCGCCTCAAGTTCTGGGGGGCAAACGTGGGTATTTGAGGGCCTGAGTAAGAGGTTATTCTTCCTCCAGCGTTAGAGGACTGATATTGTAGAATCCCGATTTTAAGGCGGACATGGTTTCTCCCTGGGGGACTTTGGGGACCCCTCCTCCCTGAGCCCCATAGCGATGCCCGGGACCCTGCGGTAGGGGCAGCACTGAGGCTGAATTCATCCCGACACCCCGCGGCCAGGGGCGGAGGGCGGCAGAGGTAGCAGAACTTGGACCGTTATGGATCGATCAGCGTTCCTCTCCTTAATCCTGGTTGTTTCTGCTGAACCCTCCGAATAATTTAATCCTTGTGTGTGTTTACAAACAAGAAGCCTGAGAGGGGCGCCTGGCTGGCTCAGTCCGTAGAGCAAGCGGCTCTTGATCTCAGGATCCTGAGTTCAAACCTCACCTCGGGTGTGGCGCCTACTTTGAAAACCACCACCACCAAGAAAACCAAACTAGAAGCCTGAAAAATCTCAGCGAGCCGGTCCAAGGGGAGGCTCCCAGTGCTTCGCGTGTCACCTGCGCCCGGACCCTGCGTCCCCTCCACGGAGACCACCGCGGCCGGCTGCCTGCCGCCTTCTCTCAGACCCGCCGAGCTTTGGGGGTCGTGGGCAGAAAGCGCCCCCGGCCAGGGCGCGGCGCGCGTGCGATCTTCCTGCGAACGCGCCCGGGGAGGTGTGCGCGCCGCCAGCTCGCTCGCGCCGAGTCCTCGGAGCCGCGCCATCCGCAGCTTCTGTCCCCTGCGTGGAGACTGCTCCCGATCTGG
>NW_024412404.1:48359018-48385363 GCF_014898765.1 Herpailurus yagouaroundi
GGGTGCCCCAGCGACCCCAGGAGAGATGGTCGTCTCTCCTGGAGTGGGAAAGCGGCTTCTTTTGGAGAGCTAGTGCTCCCAGCATACCGGGATGTACCATGAACCTGGACCGGTTCGTTTGTCGAACGCCTAAGACGTGCGTCTTCTAGGACCGGGGAGCAAAGTAGGAGAAACCCCGTGTGGTTCCACTCTGCAAAGTCGACTGCTTTTTTCTACACATACACTAGTTTTCTCTTTCTTCCTAGTTTTAGTTGTACTAAAATGTTCAATTTTGAAGTCTTTTTTACTTAACATTATTTTACAAACATATATACTGGCTGCATAATATTTTCTTAAGTGTATATAGACATTCCCCTGTTGGATATTTGGGTGGTTGGGTTTTTCTGTGGTAAACATCTTTTTGCCTATAACGTTTTCCATGTTATGTTACAGGCTCATGTTGTAATTATTTGGGGGCAAAGTGTAGGGATATTTTTAAGTCTGTCTATCTATCTATCTATCTATCTATCTATCTTTCAAACAGCTTTCCAAAAAAATTTCACTCCTGCTAGCTGTGGTTCAATATATATTCTATGCCAGCCTCACCAGCACTGCTGAGAATGAGAATCCTGGTGGGATAGTGAAGCCAAGGCCACAGATGAGGGGAGATGGGCACTGACTGTGAAAGCCTGCTTTCTGTAACCCACTATTCCCACTTCCTGCATTTGGAGGACAGTGGTTTATATTGAAATTGGGGGAATGAGATTTAGTTCTGATTTGGGGCCTGAGGTGGTTCTTGAGGTTACCTTGGATTGGGGTGTTTAAAGGAGAGCACTGTCTGAAATTATCATGGCTTTGTAACCCATGAATTTGGGTTACATGTAGAGGGAATACCATTTTCTATGTGTGGGATACGTTTTTGGGGTTGGCTTCCATTTTGAGCAGAATGAGTCCATAATGGAGAGGTTTTCCCTGGGCAGTTTGAGGATGTATCTTCCTGGCATGGACCTGAGGTGGTTTTTAGCATCCCCCTACTTTTATTTTTTATTAAAAAAATTTTTTTAAGAGAGAGAGAGAGTGCACACTCAAGTGGGGGACAGGGGCAACGGGAGAGAGAGAATTTCAAGCATGCTCTACACTCGGCATGGAACCCAACCCATAAAATCAAGAGTTTGATACTCAACCCACTGAGCCACCCAGGCGCCCCTCCCCGTACTTTTATACTGCGATTGTTAAGGTTGCTGCCTAGAGAGAAAAGGTCTCCCTCTTCAAGAGTGCATTTCATGTGTCAGGTGGATGGGAAGGAATGCAGAAGTCACAGCTTTAGTCTGCAAATGTATTGGAAGGGCTGGGTTTTAATAATAAGTGAGCTGTGTAGAATGGTGTTCATGTTTGGGTCATTCATGGTCAGTTCTTATGTCCTGTACAATCCATGAGAAAACCTGTAACTGTATCACCAGTTCATTCTGTGCCTGAGCCTCATGTTCCTGGGGCTTCACCTACAACAGTGAGCTCTTAAATCCTAGGCTGCTGTATTTGCCATGCTGCTGATCTCGAGTTAGAGCGAGATTCCAATGTCCTTCAGCTTAAACAAGTTCTGAGTGTCTCCTTAAAATTATTCTCAATTTCCAGCCCATTTCCAGATGGCGGGCAGACTTGAATTATACAACCTGTAGCTGGACATTTGTGTCGTGACTACATAAGCTGAATGATGTCTCCTAAGTCTTTGTGGATCCCTTAGAAGCTCACTGGATTAATAGTGTTGAAGGTTTTTAATCTGAATAATTTTAATTGCATTTGGAAGCCTGCATATTAACAAACTGGTAGTAAGGCAGCTTGGCATTAAGAGTGATAGTGCTCTAATCTTTGAGATAACATACATGGTCTGGTGTTTTTGAGGATGTCGATGGACTGTATTTTTTAGACTTTTTTTTTAGTTCATTTTCGCTGTTGGAGATAACTTAATTATCTCAAATAATTATTTTTTAAATGCCTTAAAATAATATAAGCCAATAACTTTAGGATTCTCCCATCAGAGGATATACCTATTTTATATGGCTGTGTCTGTGTGTATGCGTGTGTATACTAACTCTGTGTCCTGGGCTGCAGAGAATATAGAAGTATCTCCCATATAATCTTTTTTTTTTTTTTCAATGTTTATTTATTTTGAGAGAGAGAAAGAGAGAGAGAGCGTGCATGAGTGGGGTAGAGGCAGAGAGAGAGAGGTAGACACAGAATCCAGAGCAGGCTCCAGGCTGTCAGCACAGAGCCCGATGTGGGGCTCGAACCCACAAACCATGAGATCATGACCTGAGCCAAAGTCAGCTGCTTATCTGACTGAGCCACCCGGACTCCCCTCTCCTGTATAATCTTTAAGGAGCTTGCAACCAAGTTGCGGGGATAAGGAGAACAAAGCTGAAATATTTAATGAATGTTTCAAGATGGGATATAATTCAATATTCACCGTGTGTTGCTGACTGATGGTGATGTTCTAAGTGCCAGCATTATGTGGTGCAAACGGTCTGGAAGGAGACCAGCAGGACCTCGGTGTTTGGCGAAGACATCCTGGAGGGGTGGGATCTGGAAGGGCCTTGAAGGAATGGACAGGTTTTGGGTGGGTGAAAGTGAAATTACGGAAGTTATACCCCGAGAAGACTCTGGTGGAATAAAGGAGAAGAGAGCCTGGTTAGGAGAATAAGATTTTTATTGACCTGTGAAGGGTGAAAGGTTAGCTAGGACGGTGGGTCTAGGTTTGGGAGGAACCCAAAGTCAAGAAGAGAGGCTGATTCTTAAAACCACCACCACTGCTGTCATCATCACCGACAGCACGTTATTAGCAGCTAACCTTTGTTGTGTGCTCACTACATGATTCTAAGGGCTTTCCATATATCTTATTTAATCCTCAGACAACCTTATGAAACAGATAACAATTATTATTCACTCTTTATGGCAGAGGGACCGAAACATAAAGAAGTTAAGTAACTTCCAGCTAGTAGGAGGCACAGTTGGGGTTCAGACAGACTGAACCAGGCAGCCTGTTTTCTGTCGGAGCCCGTGTTCCTCACCACAATGTAGTACTACCTCTTAGTCATAGTTGAGAACTCCTAATGAGATTAATGTGGCTTCATCATGTGCAGGAGCCTGGCCTTTCGAGTCGGAGAGACCTGGACTCACATTCCCGCTCTACCGCTTATTAGCTATGATCTTGGAAGTTATTTCTGTGAACCTCGATTTCATCACTTATTTATTTTTTATTTATATTTATTTATTTATTAAAAAATTTTTAAGGCTTTTTATTTATTTTTGAGAGAGAGAGAGAGAGAGAGGGAAACACAGAATCCGAAGCAGGTTCCAGGCTCTGAGCCGTCAGCACAGAGCCCAATGTGGGGCTCAAACTCACGAACTACAAGATCATGACCTGAGCTAAAGTCTGACACTCAACTGACTGAGCCACCCAGGCTCGATTTCATCATTTATGAAGGAGGGATAATAATACTTCAGGATTGTTGGGAGGATTAAATGAGATAGCATACATAAATCACCTAGTGGAACGCCTAGCAGGGAGTAAGATGGCAGGAAAGGATTGTTACCATGGACTCCTATTTCTCAAATAAAAATTGGGCTGAAATTGGTCACTGAGTAGAAAAAGGAATGAGGGTAAGAGATGATTCAGGTAGAATTTATTTGGTGTCACTTGCAATAATAATTAGCCAACACGGATACCAGATGTGGAATTCCTTCTGGATCATTCCAGGAATGGACTATAAATTCCAGATGTGGTTCTACACGGCTCTAAGAACTGACTGCATTTTTCTTTGTCCTCCGAAACTTGGAGGGTAAAACCAGGACATTGCCATTGTACTGAAATTAAGCACAGGATCAGGTGCCAATTGCGCATTCCAGGGGCTAGAATCAGGATCTGCTGAAATCAGTGTCCTCCCTCTTCCTAATGGTGCCGACCACAGATAATTGCCGTGCCTCTCAGAGAGAAAAATAGATATTTGAAAGTAGAGTACTTAATAATCGTGTATAAAGTAAGACAAGGCATGGAATAATTATAACTGAGACAGAGACATTTAAACAACACATTTTAGAGGAAAAAAAGAAGAACAAAACAGCGGAATAAAAACTGTTCCCTAAGATGAAATGCTAATTAGAAATATCACTGTCAGAGTTTATGGAGACAAAGCACTTAGTGCTTCTCACGTTGGAGTCCTTGCACATTCCAGACGGTCCACCTGGTAGTTTTTCCTCTGTGTGGCATTCTGTGGTTGTAGTTTCTCTTAACATTGCTTCCTCCCAGAATTTCAAAAGTCGTGGTACAAATGTCTACAAAGAAGAGCAATTTCCTTTTCTGATTTTCAGTTCCCTTGTTTGTGATAAACCTATTTCTCTTGTGTCTGTGTCCTCAGTATAATTCGGGTTGTCTTCCTTGGAACCACTGTATGTTCTTTGTTGCTCTCAATCCAATATTGGTTTTGACATTTGGAAATGCAAGAAGCTATAAGGAAAAATAAAAGTTGAAAAAATATGTAGTGTGTCTGAAAATGTGAAAAATTTTATCAAAATCCCAGAGTTGCTGTAGAATTTTTAAGTTTTCAAATAAGACTGGAATCAGATTGCTGCTTGCAGACCTGTTTGGTGCTAAGTGGTATTTTGGAAAAGCTGGAGTGTTGCCTATTATTTAATTTTATAAATTTTCATTCTCCTTTCTCCCTCCCTCCCTTCCTTCCCTTCTTTCTTGTTTGTTTGCTTGTCTGTTTGTTTATTTTTTTTTTAAGTAATTTCTACTCCCAGCGTGGGCTGGAACTCACAATCCTGAGATCAAGCATCACATGCTCTTCCTACTGAGCCAACCAGGTGCCCCTTATAAATTTTCTAATAGGTGATTTTTACAACAGAGGATTGGTGATTTTAATGGACCTGTGTTTTATGTTTCTGATCTTCATGTAATGGATGTCTATCCAAAGGTAATGAGGTCGACCTGGCTGGTAAAATAATGGCTTTCCAAATTGTTTTTCTTGAAGTTAAGGGTTTTCACATCCTCCAGAGCTCACTGCCTCCCAGTCTAACCCATGGGACACTTCATTCCTAGTTCATTCAACTAGGAGAAGTATTTATTGAACACCTATCATGTTCTAGGAGCTGTCATAGGTGCTGAGAGATGAACAGAAATGGATGTGGTCATCATGGGTGGAGCTTATAGGCTAGTGAAGAAATCACACATAAATCAAAAACATACAGAGAACTATGAAAGCATAAATTGACGTAAATAATATGAAGGAATGAAAGGATTTCTCTAAACCAAGGTGGGGGAATAGAACTCTGGGAATCATGAAAAGTTTATTCATACAAAACATTCCTGGGGTGCCTGGATGGCTCAGTCGGTTAATTGCCCGACTCTAGATTTCAGCTCAGGTAATGATCTCACAGTTCTTGAGTTCAAGCCCCACGTCAAGCTCTGTGCTGACAGCTCAGGGCCTGGAGCCTGCTTCAGATTCTGTCTTCAGATTCTCTCTCTCTGCCCTTCCCCTGCTCGTGCTTTGTCTCTCTCTCAAAAATAAATAAACATCAAAAAACATTTTTTTAAATGATCATGCAAAAAATGTGCAGGTGTCAATGCATTTAAATACATCATGTTGCCATTAATTGGCCATGAGGGTGTCCCTAAATGGAATTCTGTTTCAAGACACATTTGAGCCCATGGCCATGCAGAGACCATGAACAGCGAATCTTCTCGTAATTTGCTCTGTTTTAGTTGAAGCAGCCTCATCCCCACCGCAGTGTCACTGAGGAATGGACCCCCTGGGTCAGGGCCGTCATGGAAAACATCTGATTGAGTGACTTGTCCCTTGTTGTTCATTTCTGACCAGATGCAGTTTGGTTCTGGGAAGCATCCTTGGGTGTGCAAGGCCAGAGTGATCTGAGTTCTGCTGCCAGCTCCTCTGGTCATTGAGCTTGGCTTCCTGAGGCCAGGAGAGGTGGCATATGAAGATGTTGAGCTTGATGACCTCAAGGAGTCTTTCTAGGATCAAGTTTTATTTTGGAAGAAGCGGGCAGTAGAAGAATGTCCGGGTAGAATCACTTTATACTCAATCAAGACATGACGTCTACATGACATTTTTATGGTTCGATGCAGTAGGGGCACTAGGTTTAGAGTCTGAAAGTTCCAGGCTCCGCAAGACCATAGTGGACTCCTGGAATCATGTGGTGTATACTCATTCAGGCCCAGAGTGTGGGTGACTTCATGCTCCATTGCAACCCTTGTTCAGAGACAGGGACGCTCCAGAGTAGGTAAGCATGCAGATTCTGGGTTTAAGTCAAGAACATTCCACTAAGTAGCCATGTACACTTGGGCAGGAAACTTGGCCTTCTTGAGCCTCAGTTTTTGCATCTATAAAATGGAGCCTCACTTTTTCTCATCTATACTCTTCTCTTTCTCCTAGAGTTGGAGCAAGGATGAATGAAGAGTGTATAAAGTGGTTAGCATGGTGCCTGGTACATAGTAAGTGCCCAATAAATGTTCATGGTCACTTCATTTTTCTTTTAAAGTTTTTTTTTTTTTTTTTTTTTTGAGAGAGATAGCATGGAAGGGGTGGAGAGAGAGGGAGAGAGAGAGAGAATCCCAAACAGGCTCAGCATTGTCAGCGCAGAGCCCATTGTGGGACTTGAATCCATGAACCCATGAGATCATGACCTGAGCCAAAATCAAGAGTCGGCCACTTAACTGACTGAGCCGCCCATGCGCCCTAATCTTACAGTATTTCCCTTGAGATATTCTTTTTTAAAATGTTTGCTTATTTTTGAAAGATAGCAAGCATGAGTGGGGCAGGGCAGGGCGGGGGGCAGAGGATCTCAAGCAGGCTCCATGCTGACAGCAGAGAGCCCTATGCGGGGCTTGAACTCACGAACCATGAGATCATGACCTGAGGCAAAGTCAGACGCTCAACTGACTGAGTCACCCAGGCACCCTGTCACTTCATTTTTCTTATTCATCATTATTATGGCTTCTGCTGTTGTGGTCCTTCAGTTGGGCATGGCATGTAAGCCCTGTGTCTTGGGATCCTACCTGTGGTGTCTGCTTCACAGGGTCATTTTGAAAGTGAAATGTAACTAGGGTGAGGGTGAGGCGGTGGAAGGCTGGAGGTCTGTCCGTCTGCAGCTTGGCTCTTCTCTGAGGGAGGGGTTTGGCTGAGCCTGGAAGGCAGGCCTGTCTTCCTCCAGCCCTGACAGACCGAGGCCCATGCAGACGCACTTCCCATCCAGGCGGACAGGCCCGGCCGCAGTTGCTTCATTTAGTGACTGTCATTCACAGCTCGTGGCATCTCATGCCAGAGGCAGTCGGAGGGCACCTCCATCTCAATTTCGTCTCCAGACTGACCCTGCCCCTCTTCCGCTTCCTTGTTTGAAATTGCCAGAGAAGGGCACAGTAGGACAGCACTGGTCCTAAAAACAATTATATAAGCTGATTAAAAACAATAAAATCCAGAAACTGTGAGTGGTGGTGCTCGAGCTGGGCACCTGTTGTCACGCAGGCTGCCCTGGGAGAGAGCGATTAGTTTGTTTGGCAAAACCGCTGGAATGTTCTTGGTGGGGGCGGAAGCTGGGGAGTGGGTGGTAGGTTTGCTCCTTGGGTGTGTTGCCTCCTTCCGAGCAGATGCGCCTGAAAGAATTTCTAGGGGGGGGGCGGGGGATGGCACAGCCCGGGGAAGGCCCGAAGGGCTGCTTTCCTGTCCAAATGGCCCATTCATAAAATGCCTCCTCTTCCTTCTCCACAGGGCACCAGCCACTGTCCAGTTTTTCCCACCTCAGGGGTTCATTTCCCTCAAAGGGGGGAGGAGGAGCCCTGTCAGCTAAAAGGGTGGTAGGAGCCTCCGTTCTCCAAGCTTCATCCGTTTTACTACTCACCCAGCCGGGTATGATAGATGGCCTTGGCCTCATCGGGTCGTGTGTTCAGCTGTGAGCCAGCATCTGCCAAGGGTGTTTGGCCAGCGGCAGGACTGACACACACGGTTAACCAGCCTGGGCTCCGGTGCTGTGTCGCACGGTGGCTGTCACAGTGACAGCTCACCTGGGGGCCGGAGCTGTGGGCGCTTGGGGGAGGCCCATCTGACCTTCTCCCATGGCTCTACTTGGTGGTGGTGGAGGGGATCCTTCCCCTTCGCCCCAGCCTGGTCCACTTAGACTGGGGCCCATCAGTAAGGCCGGGGGGAGACAGGTGGCTCTTGAGGGTCACTTTGCCCAGCTGCCACACCCACACCATTTCCCCCCCCGCTCCTCCTATGTACTCCCCACTCGCTTCTGTTCCCCTTTGCTTCTCTTTTCTTTTGACTTCTCTCTTGCAGCCTGTGTCTCTGGTTCTCTCTCTGAATTCTGGGATAATTGTAGACGTGATTTGTTAAAATTTGCAATCAATCCTGACCGTGTGTCTCATGTTTCTGTCCGAGGGCAGTTACTTGATGGGAGAGAAGCAGGGTGCCCCCTGTCACATTCCTCGCTGACCATGTATGGGGAGCCCTGGAGTGGATGAAGAAAGGATGCCTCTGCTGAAGGCATTCCACTCCCTCATCAGGACCGCTCGAGGAGCTGGTGATAGAACTGACCCTGCACCCCAGGGACACACGACCTCCCTTTGCTGTCAGCCCAGCCTCCTCTGCGAGGGTCTGCGCCAACCCACCCCCGGCTGAGACAGGCAAGAAAATCTTCCGTCCGCCTATTTCTTAGGGTCGGGTTAGGCTTCGGAGGCCACATGGAGAGATTTCGATGTCTGCGTTCATCCTTTTATTTAGTGCTTTATATTGAAGGACCGGGATCCCCAGGCTATACTATATTTTTAAAGACAGCGCTGGTTAAAACAAGGAATGCTCTCAGTTAATCCTGTCTGCCTTCAGATCACCTGCACGAAGTGTCAGTGACACTGAAATTATTTTCACAGCTGCCTTTAAGCCGGATAAAGACAAACCTCCTGGAGAGGGCCGCTGCTGCTCTCTCAGCCTCAGAGCAGGCTCAGGAGTTCATCACGATGCTTTTTTTAACTTTTTATTGTGAAATAAATTGATTTACAAAAAATCTGCAAAAATAGTAGAGTTCCTGTATACTTTTCGCCCAGCTTGCTCTTGTGTTCACATCTTACATAGCCACGGTACATTTATCAAAACCAAGAAAGGAATATTGGTATAATACTAGTAACCAAATTATAGACTCCGCCCCGCTCCCTGAATTTAGCAATTTTTCCACTAGTATTCTTTTTTTTTTTTTTTAAGTTTATTTATTTTGAGAGAGAGAGAGAGAGAGCACAAGTGGGGAAGGGGCAGAGAGAGAGAGGGAGAAAGAGAATTCCAAGTAGGCTCTGCACTGTCAGCGCAGAGCCTGATGTGGGGCTTGATCTCCCAAACTGTGAGATCACGGCCTGGGCCGAAATCAAGACTCGGACACTTAACCGACTGAGCCACTCAGGTGTCCCTCCACTAGTGTTTTTTTCTCTTCCATGATGCAATCCAGGATCCCACCTGGCATTTGGTTTTCATGTCTCCATCCTCTCCTCCAATGTGTGATAATTTCTCAGTCTCTCTTGTCTTTCATGACCTCAACACTTTGAAGAGTCCTGGCCAGTTATTTTTGAAAACAAGGATCAGCCAACGTTTTCTGTCCAGGGCCAGATAGTAAGTGTTTTCAGCTTTGCAGGCCACATGGTCTCTGTTGGAGCCCCTCAGCTTTGCTACTGTAGCACAAAAGCAGCCTTAGACAGTACGTCAGTGAACGAGCATGGCTGTGTTCCAGTATAATTTCATTTATGAAAATAAGCAGAGGTCCAGATTTGGCTGTCAGACTGCAGTTGGCCATCCCTCGTGTGACAAAGACCCTCGATTTGAGTTTGTCTGATGTGTTCTCTCGATCAGGTTGAGGTTTTGCATTTTTAACTAAGAATCCCACAGAGGGGGGATGGGCATCACTTAATCACTTGGTTGAAGTGGTGTTAACTGTAAAGTTAGAAGGTGCTTTTTTCCTTCCTGTGTAATTAAGAATATCTCAAGGGAGATACTGTAAGATTATGCAAATACCCTATTTCTCCTCAAACTCTCACTTGCTAATTTTAGCATCCGTCCGCAGAGCTTGCTGCAACAGTTATTACTGTAATCTTCTTAAAAAAATTTTTTTTAATGGTTATTTATTTTTGGGAGACAGACAGAGTGGGGGAGGGACAGAGAGAGAGAGAGGGACACACAGAATCTGAAGCAGGCTCCAGGCTCTGATCCGTCAGCACAGAGCCCGACGTGGGGCTCGAACCCACGAACTGTGGGATCATGACCTGGGCTGAAGTCGGACGCTCAACTGACTGAGCCACCCAGGCGCCCCATTACTGTAATCTTCTAAGGGTGAATTTCTGTTTCTTTCATTCCTTCTGCATTTATTAATTGGAATTCTTCTATAAGGAAGACCTGTTTCTTCTCCCCCATTAATTTCTTCATCAGTTGTTTATTTCAGGACGGACTCATGGATATTTCTTTTCTTGTCTTTTTTTTTTTTATTATTATGCTGAGCACAGTTTTTGAAGTGGCTGCCAAAAATCACCTCTTTTGGATTTCTTTGGTCTCATCCAATTCTTGACCACCCTCTTGATTTCATAGTTGGCTTTATTCTGATTACAACTCTGCAGGCATCCAGTGGCCTCAGACCCAATAGGTCTGCGTTTCATTAACTTGTTAATGGCACAAGGCAGTTTTATTTTTCAGCCAAAGCACTGGCCAAGTTTACACTCTCAGTCTACCACATAGCTGGTGAGTTGAGTGGGAGGTCAGCCTTAGGGCGACAGGAGCCAGTTGGGAGCTGGTAATTGGTTTCCATTAATCTTTCTGGGTGGAGGAGGAGTTTGTAGTATTTTCTGGTACATTCTAGGTTAGCTTTGAATTAGGAGTGTGGTCCAAGTTGTGAGTTCTCCCGTCCTTCTTATTCTTTAAAAGCTTTCTTTTTCTTCTGTTTGTTGGGAAACTTTATTAAAAGTGAAAACCTTGTTTAGGCACAGAGTTTGAAGTACGTAGAATTTCATTGCTTTTGTACTCATTTGTCTAGATTAAAGTAAACTGTTAGTTTAAGTGGCTCAATTAGAAAACCAAACAGGGGGTGCCTGGGTGGCTCAGGCAGTTAAGCATCCAGCTCTCCATTTCAGCTCAGGCTGTGATTTCATGATTCGTGAGTTTGAGCCCTGCATTGGGCTCTGAGCTGACAGTGCTGAGCCTGCTTGGGATTCTTTCTCTCTCCCTGTCTCTGTCCTTCCCCTGCTTCCGTGCTCTCTCTCTCTCTCTCTCTCTCTCTCAAAATAAAGAAGTAAACATTAAAAAAAAAGAAAATTGGGGCACCTGGGTGGCTCAGTCGGTTGGGCGTCCGACTTCAGCTCAGGTCATGCTCTCACACTCCATGAGTTCGAGCCCCACTTCGGGCTCTGTGCTGACAGCTTGGAGCCTGGAGCCTGCTTCGGATTCTGTGTCTCCCTCTCTGTCTCTTTCTCTGTCTCTGTGCCTGCCCTGCTTGCCCTCTCTCTCTCTCTCTCTCTCTCTCTCTCTCTCTCTCAAAATTGAATAAGCATTAAAAAATTTAAAAAATAATAAAAAAGAAAAAGAAAACCAAACAAATTTCCAAAATATAAGCCATCTGATCTGCTCTGAAACACAATGAATATGTTGAGTTAGCTTTCTAAAATAGAAGAAACTTCTATTATTCCCCATAATTAAAATTTTTTGTTTAGTAACCACACAGGAGATGAGGTGAACAGCCGGTGAGTATGGCCCTTCCGTTTTTGTTAGCCCTTTTGAAGCTTTTAGAAAATGTCCTTTTCTTAGGGCTCTTTGGTCAATGATGATAGAAGAAAGAGAGGAAGATCAAGGCACATTCTGTGACCAACAACAGGGTTGTATTCCATACTCTGAAAGATTTTTTAATAATTAATTTTTGGAGAAAGTGAGTAGACTCAGTCAGCTTTTAAAGAAATTCATAGAACAATTTCTCTTACAGTGTCAATGAAGGGAAAAACAGAAAGAAAAGAATTGTCATTTGCCTAAGACATTATTAGAATCCAAAAGGGAAAAAAAAAGAAATTGGGAACTTCTGATCTTGTCCTGGTACAGAATTCACTGAAATAGAACCTCATAAACTGCAGCTTAATTTCTGCCTTCTTTAGGGTAGAAATGTGAGTGTTAGAGTCCTGAGGAAGTTCGTGCAGGTTCCTACCAGCGGCTGAGAAGATGCATCCAAACTTTAGCATTCTATTTCTGCATAATTTGTTCATCTTGCCCAGTTGTAGAATTGCATGGAAAGCCGAAATACTAATACTTTTGTGCAATTTACAAAAGGGAATCACAGCCTTTGTCACTAAGTGTTTATTTCACTGGCTGTGAAGCAGCTTAATAAAGTCACATGTTTGAGTCAGATGGGGATCTGTTGGAGCTTAGGGCCTTCAAAACAATCACTCCCAGCAAGTAATGTGAAGGAGACAAGTAAAGAGAGCTGCTGGTGGTAGATGGATGATTGTGGTGGATCCCGGCATCTCGAGAAGGGACTGGATTGACAGAAGCTCTGGTACAGGTTCCTGGATCTGCGTCTCAGAGCCTGAAAGGAAGTGGCAACTTCTTTTGTAAAATGTATGGCCATTTATGAAAGGAGGTGATTGGGTCAGCTGTTGGCTTGGGAAAAGACGTCGTGTGGGCCCTTGCTGGCCTTTCTGGGGCTTGTGATCACAGTGGGAGCTCAGCACTTTTCACACGGGACCTTACGGATCCATTGTCATCTCGTCCTTGGTGGGCCTGTCAAAAGAAGTTATTTCGAAAGCCTATTGCTGATTGCACATTTCATTCCATCAAGTGTTCCGTGCATTTCATACAACTGCTGGAAGCTTCTGAGATAAGAGTGGAAAAGTGCCCTGTGCCCTTCGGAGAGGTGGGTGATCTATTTTCGACTTGGAGACTGGTGACAAACCTGTCTTCTGTCAGGTCAGACTTGCAGGGACTTTCTTGTTTTCTGTTCTTCTGTTGACAGCTGCCTCTGTGTTCAGAACGGTCACAGGGTAGCTGGAAGATAGCTCTGGCATTTAAACACCTAGATAGGAAGAGGTGATGGAATGTATTTTTTTCTTGGCTATTTTAGTTAGCAAGTCCCTAGTAGTCCCTAGTGGGAGGTGAAGAGGAGACAGTCTGGGAGGGTGGGCGGGAAGAGACGCCAATTTCAGATTTGGTAGGCAGAGAGGGCGAGCCATCTCTACCATTGGTGAGTTTAGTGCCTGGAAAGGAATGGCCGGAAGGAAAATGGAAAATAAAGGTAGCATTTGAGGTAGCCTTGGGTGGGGGGAGGTATGGAGGTGGGATGGAGTTAACGAGAAGGGCAGGACTGCTTATTTATTTTTTGCACACGGCGTAAAACATAGATTAAAACTCTGGCGCCCAAAATTGCGTTTCTATGTATAATACATAATGTGAGAGGCTGTTTTAAAAACACAGGGGTGCCGGCTGATGTGATGGCAGAGGTCTCCAGTGCTCAGCTGTACGTAACGTAAACGTGCACGCGTTGTCCAACTTCTTTACTTTCCTCATCTGCAGAATGGAGTCAGGTCTACCTGCCTGCCTCACAGGACTGTTCTGAGGGTCCACGCTACAGTGCTATACTATGTTGTTGAGGCTCTTTAGATGTTTTGTAAAACCTGTACTAGAAACTGGGGGTCTCACATACAGACCTCACATCCTCATATTCCTCTATTTATAATAGCTAGTAATTCTTTCCCTCACCCCTCCTTTATTGAAGGTCATGGCTTCCTTTGAGATTCCAATGAAAGTATGGGTCTCCTGCACACACACACACACACACACACACACACACACACACACACAGTTCATAATCTGAAGCCCAGCTGAGAGTCTGTGATTTGACTGTGGTTTTCTTTTATGAAAATTACAATTTGGTGCGAGAGAACTAGGTTTTTACAGATGCCTGACATTTGGAATTTTCTGCTTGTATGAATTTTTCTAGATCATTTATTTTTCCAGTGGAAGAAAGCATTACATTGTATCCTGAGTATAAACTCCTTGCTTTTTCTAGTACTGACCCAGTTCAGCTGCCTACAGCAAGATTGTAAACTATCAAAAGAAAGACTGTGAATTTAACAAAAGGTAAAGCTGAGTGAGTCATATGGACCGAAACTAGTAAGATACTACAAATACATAAATTAAAGGCATCCAAATAATATTTCCTTTTCCACACTTAAAATGTCATAAGTAACCAGAAGGTTAACACTTTTTTAGTGATGAGCCCAATCAATGTGATTTAAATCATCCATGATATATTTATAGTTGAATGATTAAGTTGGATGATACGACAAAACACTTAAATAGTATTTATGGTCATTGATGGTTTTACGCATTATTAGAGAGGAGCATAGTTACACCAAATTAAAGGGAGATATCTGATCCAGACATCAGTTCAGTAATTTCATGGGAAAAAATAAATCTAAATGAGCAAAAAAATGTTGTGGTATTAACTCCGATGTGATGGCATTACAAGTTTTCCCAGTTAATTAGTAACACATATGCAGAACAAATGTTTGAAACAGAAATCTGATGTTTTTGCATAACAGAAAGATCCCTGCACTAGGAGTTGAGCTGAGAGTCATCTCTGCCCCCACATTGCTGTGTGACCTTGGGCAGATCACTTCACCACTCTGGAGATGTGCAGGGCAAGGAATAAGACTGTATCTCTCCAGGAAGGAGAGAGATTTTTTTGCAGTGCTAACATTGCATGACTTAAATCTAATTGTGTGATGGCTGCTTTTGAAAAAAAAATGTTCCATCAACAATTAACATACATACAGAAAAGTGGCCAAATTGTATGTGCAGGGCTCATTGAATTTTTACCCTTCTGACCAGCCCTGAATTAAGAAATAAAATGTTATCAATATTCTAGAAGGACCCCTCCGTGTTGTCTCTGGTTCTTGAGTGCTACTCCTAAATAGAGAGAGAGAGAGAGGGAGACAGGGGGAGAGAGAGAGCGAGAGAGAGAGAGAGAGAGAGAGAGAGAGAGAAGTGGTGAGGAATGGAGGTGCTAGTTTTTAGAAATCTGGAAGTCTAACAGTAAAAATCAAAAGCTTTATTCATTGGGGATCCTTTTAATCCAGTGCACAGTCAGCAAGCCGCTATGTTAAAATCCAAATATCTCAGAAAATTGAAAGTTTTTTGCAAAACTTTGGTAACAAAATTTTACCTAGAAGGGTGGGTGGCTGTTTGTAGTGTTTACTTACCCTACATCGTGTGACAGTCAGGCATCTTGTTGAGACGCGTTCATGTGTGATAATAAGGCACAGCCTGGACCCCACAGGGGTTTTAAAGTATAACACATGTATCGTGTTTCTTCTTTGAAATAGAATAGATTCTAAAGTCCAAAGCAAATCTGGCCCCAAGGATTTTGGATGAAGGACTGTGGATTCAAGCCACAGCATAATCGTTTATGAGTGGATGCTCTTTTTTGTTGCTTAGATTTACATGATTTTTATCTGAGAAGTGAAGCAAATGGAGTTCTAGTTAACTACCTAATACATTATTAGATATTTCTCTTCCAACCCTACATTTCTTAAAAATAAACTCTTACCTTCGGATAATTTTAGGTTTAATAAAAAGTCACAAAGAAACTATAGAGAGTTCTCATTAAGTCTATATCTAGCTTCCCCTAATGTTAACAGGTTATGTCCAAACATTTGTCAAAACTAAGACATTAACATTGGTATAATACTACTGGCTAAATTGTAGACATTTTTCAGATTTCCCCAGTTTCCCCACTAATGTCCTTTCTCTGTTCTGGGATCCCATGTGGCACTTAATTGTCCTGTTTCCTTAGTCTCATCCATTCTGTGACAGTTTCTCAGTCTTTTCTTATTTTTCATAACCATGTCAGCTTTGAAGAATACTGGACAGGTATTTTGTAGAATATCTTTTAGGCATTTGTTTGCTTGCTTGCTTAAATTTTGTAAGTTTTTTAAAATTAAACTTTTTACTGAATTCATTGTCGATTCACATGCAGTAAGTAGTAGGAAGTAATAGAGGTCCTATGTACCTTCACCCATTTCCTCCCAATAGTGACATCTTGAAAACTGTAGTCCAGTGTCACATCCAGGACATTGACCTTGATAACAGTCAAGGGACAGAACATCCCCATCACCAGGAGGATCTGTCATCCAGCCCAGCTCTTGCACTCTTGGTTCAGTGCATGTGGACTGAGGTCTCCCATGCGACAGGTTCTGCTCCGGGCCGGGAGGGGCAGGGGTGAGCAAGAGAAGCAAAGCTGTCCCCAGGGAGCTTAGCTTTCCCGAGACAGATGGGACAAAAAACCGTGTGCACAGATAAAACAATGTCAGCTAAGAAGTGGTTGAAGAAAAATAAAGCAGACGAAGGACTCAGGAAGAGGAAGAAATCCAGAAGATTAGCTTCTTTTGGAAATCTTGAGCCCTGGTCTTATTGGACCAGCCTTCCCTCTCAGCACGGTAGGCGGGGACTTCAGAGCAACTACTTGGTTTGGGTGGCCTAATTGCTTAATCTGTGTTTTGCATTAAAGTCATGTGCAACTATTTTACATCCTGTTTGTTGGAGATCCATGGTGTTCTGTGTTGTGAGTGGGTCTTCAAAAATCTGAGGAGTTTGCAGTAAAATTCCACTGAGAGCCTGGCTTCTGTTACTTCCAGGTCTTCACTGTGGGGTCTGGCCGGATAGTAATGGCATTTTGTGAATTTGTTGTTGTTCTTTAAGTAAAGTCTACACCCAGCGTGGGGCTCAAACTCACGACCCTGAGATCAAGAGTCGCGCGCTCTACTGACTGAGCCAACCATGAGTCTTAGGATGTGAATTTGTGACAACAGACATAGTGTATAAACCCATTACAAGTATAAAGTGGCAGCGTTTTTATTTCTTGGTATTCTTGGTATCATCAAGAAGCTGTGACATAATCAAAGGGAGGGGGATGTTTGAGATTGCAAATATTTAAAATTTTTTAATGTTTATTTTGAGAGAGTGTGTGCATGCACGAGCAGGGGAGAAGCAGAGAGAGAAGGGGAGAGAAGATCCCAAGCAGGCTCCATGCTGCCAGTGCAGAGCCAGACGTGGGACTCAAACTCACGAACCGTGAGATCATGACCCGAGCTGAAATCAAGAGTCAGAAGCTTAACTGACTGAGCCACCCAGGTGCCCCAGGGTTGCAAATATTTAATTTATTTATTTTAATTTTTATTTATTTTAATTATTTTAATTAATTATTTATATTTAAATTTACATCCAAGTTAGTTAGCATATGGTGCAACAATGATTTCAGTAGATTCCTTAATGCCCCTTGCCCGTTTAGCTCATCCCCCCCTCCCACAACCCCTGGAGTAACCCTCTGTTTTCTATACTTAAGAGTCTCTTACATTTTGTTCCCCTCTCTGTTTTTGTATTATTTTTGTTTCCCTTAAGTTCATCTATTTTGTATCTTAAAGTCCTCATATGAGTGAAGTCATATGATATTTGTCTTTCTCTGACTAATTTTGTTTAGCATAATACCCTCTAGTTCCAACCACATGGTTGCAAATGGCAAGATTTCATTCTTTTTGATTGCCGAGTAATACTCCATTGTATATATATACCACATCTTCTTTATCCATTCATCCATCGATGGACATTTGGGCTCTTTCCGTACTTTGGCTATTGTCGATAGTGCTGCTATAAACATTAGGGTGCATGTGCCCCTTCAAAACAGCACCCCTGTATCCTTTGGATCAATACCTAGTAGAGCAATTGCTGGGTCATAGGGTAGTTCGATTTTTAATTGTTTGAGGACCCTCCATACTGTTTTCCTCAGTGGCTGCACCAGTTTGCATTCCCACCAGCAGTAGGTTGCAAATATTTAGAATGGATTTTTCATCTATCAAATCATTGTTACTCATAAAAGAGATTTTGTCATTTTAAGTGCTTCCAAATGATAGGTATTAAAAAATACTTAAGTAGGACCTTCAGAGGAGTAAATTGAATGGCATCAGTTACTTTAAATCCCTGAAAATGAGTGATTTCAAATGAACAGCTATGGCCATTTTTTTGTGGCAAAATCCATATAATATAACCATTTTTTAAGCATATGTTTCAGTGGCATGAAACACATTGACAGTGTTGTGCAGGTATCCACACTGTTTCCTGAACTTTTTCATCCTCACAAGTAGAAACTCTTACCCACTGAACAGTAACTTCCAATTCCTCCTTTCCCCAGGAGGCCCTGGTAGCCTCTAGTCTACTTGCTGTCTGTATGAATTTACTTATTTTAGGTATCTCATATAAGTGAAATCATAAAATGTTTGAACTTTTGTTGCCTGGCTTATTTCACTTAGCATAATGTTTCAAGTAGTATGTTTCAGAGTTTATTCCATTTTATGGGTGAGTAATATTCCATTGCACAGATTTTGTTTATCCAGTCATCCATTGGTGGACACATGGATTGTTTCTTCCTGTTGGCTATTGTGAATATGCTGCCATGACCATTGGTACAAAAGTATCTGTTTGGGTTCCTGCTTTCAGTTCTTTTAAAGTTTGGGGTTTTTTTTAAGTTATTTATTTATTTATTTTGAGAGAGGGACAGGGAGCATGAGTGGGGGAGGGGCAGAGAGAAAGAGAGAGAATCCCAAGCAGGCTCTCCCCTGCCAGTGAGGAGCCTGATGTGGGGCTCGTATTCATGAACCATGAGATCATAACCTGAACCGAAATCAGGAGTCGGACACTTAACCAACTGAGCCACCCAGGTGCCCCCTGCTTTCAGGTCTATTAGGTATGTACCTAGGAGTGGAATTGCTGGATCATATGATAATTCTATGTTTAGCTTTTTGAGGGATTGCCAAACTGTTTGCTACAGGGGCTGCACCATTTTACATTCCCACCAGCAATGAGCACATCCTCAAAAATACTTGTAATTTTTTAAAAGATTTTATTTTATTTTGCTTGTTTGTTTTTTATTTTGAGAGAGAGAGAGAGAAAGAGAGAGAGAGGTAAGCAGGGGAGGGTAGAGAGAGAGAGAGAGAGAGAGAGAGCGAGAATCCCAAGCAGGCTCTGCACTGTCAGCGCAGAGCCCAGTATAGGGCTTAACGCACGAACTGTGAGATCATGACCTGAGCCGAAACCAAGAGTTGGACACTTAACTGACTGGGCCACCCAGGAGCCCCTTAAAGATTTTATTTTTAATTAATCTCTACACCCAACATGGGGCTTGAACTTATAGCTCTGAGATCAAGAGTCATATGCTGTACCGACTGAGTCAGCCAGTCACCCCAGAAATACTTGTTATTTTGTTTGTTTTATTTATGGCCATCCTAGTGAGTGGTGTTACATCATTATGGTTTTGATTTACATTACTCTAATAACTAATGATGTTGAACATCTTTTCATATGCTTATTGGCCACTTGTATATCTTCTCTGGAGCGGTGTCTATTCAAGTCTTTTGTCTCTTGCCCATTTTTTAATTGGGTTGTTTGTTTTTTTGTTATTGAATTATAGGGGTTCTTTATATATTCTGTATATTAATCCCTTGTCAGATATATGATTTGTATATATTTTCGCCCATTCTGTGGACTGTCTCCTCACTCTCTTGATCAGGTCCTTCAGTGTGCAAAAGTTTTTAACTTTAATGAAGTCCAATTTATCTGTTTGTCTTTCATTGCTTGTGCTTTTGGTGGCATATCCAAGAAGTCCATGCCAAATCCAAAGTCATGAAGTTTTCCTCTATGTTTTCTCCTAAGACGTTTGTAGTTTAGCTCTTTGATCCATTTTGAGTTAACTTTTATATATTGTCTAAGGTAAGGGTCCAACTTCATTCTTCTGCAATGGCAATACAGTTTTCCCAGCACTGTTAGTTGAAAAGATGGCCTTTTCCCCATGTGAGTTTTTTTTCCTGGGCTATGTATTTCAATTCATTGATCTATATGTCTGTCCTTATACTAGTAGCCACACTGGTATTTTTGTATAATAATTTTTTTAAGTTTATTTATTTATTTTCAGAGAGAGTGAGAGTGAGAAAGAGAAAACACAGGGGAGGGGCAGAGGGGGGGGGAGGGAGAGAGAGAGAGAGAGAGAGAGAGGAGAAAGAGAGAAAGAATCCCAAGCAGGCTCCACACCATCAGAACAGATCCCCATACAGGGCTCAAACCCTCAAACCATGAGATCATGACCTGAGCTAAAGTCAGACACTCAATCTACTGAGCTACCCAGGCACCCCAGTACCATATTGTTTTGATTACTATAACTTTGTGGTGAGTTTTAAGTCAGAAAGTGTAAGTCTTCCAGCTTTATTCTTCTTTTTAAAGATGACTCAGGGTCTGTTAGGATTCCATATAAATTTTAGAATAGATTTTTCTATTTCTGCCAAAAATTTCATTGAGATTTTGATAGAGATGGCATTGAATCTGTAGATTACTTTGGGTAGTGTTGACATCTTAATATTATCAGGTCTCCCAATCCATGTACATGGAATGTTTTTCCATTTATTCATGTGTTCTTTCTTTCTTTCTTTTTTTTTTTTTTTTGGCAGTATTTTGTAGTTTTCAGTGTACAAGTCTTTCACCTGCTCTTTTTGATGCTATTGTAAATGCAATTATTTTCATGGTTTCCTTTATGGTTTTCTTATTGCATAGTATATAGAAATGCAACTGATTTTGTATGTTAATTTTGTACCCTGCATCTTTATTGATTTGTTGATTGCCTCTAATAGGTTTTTATGGGATGTGGAATTTTTAGGGGTTTCAACATATTAGACCATTTCATCTGCACACAGAAATAACTTTACTTCTTCCTTTCCAATTCAAGTACCATTTATTTCTTTTTCTTGCCTAATTGTTCAGACTAGAATTTCCAGTAGAAATGATAAAAACAGGCATCTGTCTTGATGCTCGTCTTAGGGGAAAAGCTTTCAGTCTTTCATGATTGAATATGATGCTAGCTATGAGTTTTTTACAATTGCCTTTACTTTAATAGAAGTTCCCTTCTATTCCTAGTTTATTGAGTGTTTTTATCATGTTGATTTTTTTAATGATTTTTCTGCATCAATTGAGAAGATCATGTGTTTTTTCCCCTTTAATATGTTAATATATTACATTGATGTTTGTATGGTGAGCCATCTTTACATTCTGGGAATAAATCCCATTTGGTCATGGTGTATAATTCTTTTAATATGCAGCTGAATTCACTGTGCTAGTATTTTATTGAGAGTTTTATATCAATATTAGTAAGGAATATTGGTTTTTAGTTTTCTTTTCTTGTAGTGCCTTTAACTGTCTTTGGTATCAGGGTTATGCTGGCCTCATAGAATGGGTTAGGAAGTATTCCCTCTCATCAATTTTTTGGGAGAAGTTTGAGAAAGGTTGATGTTACTTTTTCAAATGTTTGGTAGAATTTATCAGTGAAGCCATTTGATCCTGGGATTTTCCTTGTTGGGAGGTATTTTGTTTGTTTCATTTTGTTTTGAGAGGGCATGAGAGTGAGCAGGGAAAGGGCAGAGAGAGAGAGAGAGAGAGAGAGAGAGAGAGAATCTTAAGCAGGCTCCATGCCCAGTGTCCTGAGCCTGACCTGGGGCTTGATCTCACGATTGTGAGATCATGACCTGAGCTGAAATCAAGAGTTGGACATTCAAGCAACTGAAACACCCAGGTGCCCTGGGAGGTTTTTGATTAATGACTCAACCTCCTTACTTGTTATAGGTCTTCTCAGATTTTCAGTTTCTTCATGGGTCAGTTTTGGCAAATTGTTTGTTTCTAGGCACTTGTCCATTATGACTGTTTTTAAACTGAAATATTGGTAAATTAGTTACTTCTTTCTGTATTATTGAATTTTCTTGCCTTAGAGTGAAAATCTCATTGTAAATGGTGTGTTACTTCTTTACAAAATAAAGTACCAAAGAATATGAAGGTTTTGCTTGTTTATATTAATGTTGATGTGTGTCCTATTTTTGTCAAATACATAGTAAGATATTTTATTGTGTGTCTTGTAACCCATTAAAAGTGGGAAATTATACATAAGGCTATCAAGACTATATAAAAACGTACTAGTGACTTACAGTTTAATTACATGGTTTCTGTGGCATTTTGGGGAAAGTATCGGTATCAACTGACAATTATCCCTACTCTTGGTAAACTGCCCTGGGTTTATTTTTGTGTGTTATTTTTTAAAGTTTACTTATTTTTATTTTGAGAGAGAGACAGAGATAAAGAGAGAACATGAGCAGGTCAGGGGCAGAGAGAGAGAGAGACCAAGTAGGAATTCTGTGCTGTCAGCAGGCAGAGCCCAACACGGGGCTCGAACTCACAAACAGTGAGATCATGATCTCAGCCGAAATCAAAGGCCAAATGCTTAGCAGCTGAGCCACCCAGGTGCCCCTGTTTGTGTTTTGTTTTTTGTTTCTTGATTTCTAAAAGTTATTTAATTTTAATTAATTAATTTGAGTGAGAGAGAGAGAGAGAGCACCAGGTAGTGGCAGAGAGATTGGAGAAGGAGAGAGAATCCCAAGCAGTCTCCATGCTGTCAGAACAGAGCCTGACATGGGGCTTGATCTCACGAACCATGAGATCATGACCTGAGCCAAAATCAAGAGTCGGATACTTAACCAACTGTGCGACCCAGGCACCCCTTGTTTTTGTTTTTTAACGATTTTATTTTTTAAAATAATCTCCACACCCAATGAGAGGCTTGAACTCATAACAAGATCAAGAGTCACACTCAACCACTGGCTGAGCCAGCTAGGTGCTCCCAAGTGACCTGGTTTTTACATAGTTTTTAGCCCATTTAATTGGTACAAAGGGATGGACCAATGATGTATTTGGGCTCAGTTTGAATGTCTCAAGTTTCTTTCCAGCAACTGAGTCAGATAGAACTAAGAAGAGCAGTGCCCATGTGTGTGGCATGAGAGCTTGGTGACTTTCCTCTATGCTTCCACCTGGTCCTCATGGTGGGTATTTACTGGTAGAGAGTCATTCGTTCAGTGATTATTTACTGATCACCTGCCATGTGCCAAACACTGTTGTAGACAGAGATATCCCAGTGATACCTAACACAGAAGCACACAAAACAGGCAGCTTCCTATATGGTGGAAGAACCAAGGGATGAAACCAAAACCGAATGGCAACATTGGTCCTCAAAACGAAAATGAGCCTGCCGTTCACACTGTTCTGTTCCTGTGAATGGAGTGACTCTATTCGCAGGCACGGTCATCTTGGCTGGGACTGGGTTCGCCCCCATTTTGGAAGCTTGAGTGGCTACGTTGAAGGGGAAGAGGACCCTGACGAAGCAGTAGGTAAATTTGTTCAGGGCCTTGGAAGCCCTCCAGAATTATGTGTGAGCCACCTCACCATGGAGGAAAATATATGGTGGAATGGGATGTAACCATTTCACTGCATTCAGGCTACTAAGGCAGAGAGAGACAGATGGAGAGAAGAGTTGAGGTTTGGATTGTGAGTAGCTCTGCTTGAAGTGAGGGGCTAATGATGCTTTGGGTTAAAATAGTCATTTCCAAACCATAGGCCTTTCAACAACAGCACACTGGATCTTACCATAAAAAGGAACGAGTTCTGTTAGACTGTACCTTAGTATTGCATTTTAATTGGATACCACAAGAAGCTGACTGGTGCCTAACTTGAGAGTTTCTACAATTTTGAAATACGTTCTACTCAAGGAATAGGAATAAATCTCACCAGTAGTCTCCTACAGCGAGTCAGACATGTGTCAGGAAAGATATACTAGCAGAGTATCATGTACATGGTTCAAAGATTGTGCCTTCACCTCTTGAATTACATTTTCATTGAGAGGACAGAATTGAATTTTTCAGGTGTTGTTGCTTCAAAGGGTTTTTAAGACTTTTATATGTGATTGAATTTCTTTAGGACACATTCTTAGAGTGAGATGATCTCCCAGGGCGGAGAAATCGCTAAGTTTTCCGGCTCCTGCTGAGTGTTGACCCAGAGTCCCCTGCAGTTTAACTGAGGTGCTTTATTCATCTGCCGACTGGAAGCCCAGGATTGGAAATTTAACACGGACTAAATAATTAAATCTCGGCTTCCACAGGTACAGAGGGTGCAAATAATCCAACTGCATGCTGCCCGGACATTCCGTGTCTTGGGCCATTTAGATCTAATGCCCAGGCACTCACTTGTAACCGAATATGTCAGAACGCGGCTCCTGCCGGGGACAAGGCAGGGATGCTGTTTCAGAGCACTGTGCTTGCCTGTCTGCTGGAAGGCTGCCTCCCCCTTCTGACTCCTCTGGAGACCCTTTGCTGGCATGGTCTCCAGGGAAATTCATCTGCTTCCTGCCCAGGCCTGAATACTAAAAACTGTAACCAGGGGCACCTGGGTGGCTCAGTTGGTTAAGCGTCTGACTCTTGATTTTGGCTCAGGTCATAATCTCGCGATCCATGAGATCGAGCCCTGAGTCAGGCTGTGCAGTGACAGCTCAGAGCCTGCTTGGGATTCTCTCCCCCCTCTCTGCCCCTCCCATGCTTGTGCACTTGCTTTCTCTCCAAATAAATAAAATAAACAAACAAAAATAAAAACTATAATCAACTCCTCTTCTGGTTAAATGAGGGAGGTGATATGTTGGAGGAAGGCCCAGGAAAATCACTCACTTAATTGGAGACACTGGGGGAAATAGATGGGTTTCCTGTTGGGGGGGACCTTGAAAACTTTATTCTCAGAGTTAAGAGTTTGAACCTGTGACCACCTGAGCACTGGGGAGTGGCTGAAAGTTGGTGTCATTTTCTGCTTCAATAGCATATCTGACAAAGGGCACTGAGGAGGAGCAGTCCATTTTCTGGTGACCAAGGTGAGAACACACTGTTGGTTCTAATTATGTCTGTATCATTTATATGGTTTCACACATGGCAGAAAATTCAACAGAAGTGTGTTAAATGAGCAAGAGAAATAACACTGATGTCTTGATGATTTGCACTTACCAGCTGTGGTCTTGTCTGGTCCAGTGCCACTCACGGGGACATCCCCAGACCAACAGCATCAGCATCAACTGGAGACTGGTTAGGAATGAAAATCCTCAGGCCCTGTTCCAGAACCGCAGACACACATCTCTGAGGAGGACCCAGGAGACTCTGTTTTAAGAAATCCTCCGGTGATTCTGATGCCCTTTAGAATCTGAACGTCACTGGTCTAGAGTTGCATCAGTAGGGCAAGGGACTTAAGAATCTGACATAGACTCCCTTCCTCTCTCAGTAGGAAGTCACCACAGCTGGTTGCAAGGGAACAGTATTTTAAATCTCACATGTACATATTTCTTCACCCCCCACCCCCGCAGCTTTTCATTCAGGACACAGTGTTAGTCTCCTGGCTCTTTTCTTCAGATCTCATGTTTCCAGATTCTGTACTCTGCCTTTTCTAGGGCAGTAGGGATGGGGTGGGTGGGAGGCATCCTTCCATTTTGCCCATTGCCAGAAGGAGGGTGAGTTATCGTGTCAGACCCTCATCGGATGCCCACCTTGTGCTAGGCTTGGGCCACAGTGAATAGTACGCAGTTCCTGTCTCCAGGACCTCAGGAGCCCCAAAGGAGGTGATGGGTGCTGGGCCACTCACTGGGCTGTGTCTGGGAGCACCCTGTTCAGCCATGCTCACACGTGGGCCAGGGTGGGGTAGGAGAGGCTTCCTGGAGGAAGTGCTGCTTGGGCCACCTCTTTTAGGACAAGTAGGGTGGCAGCAGGGTGCAAGGAGGTAGGGGCAGAAGGGAATTTTGGTGGAAGGGGCAGCACTGCAAGCAAACTCCAGAGAGGGCTTTATTCAGCTTTTGGGGACTCTATATTTATCAGTTTTACGTTTTATTTTGTTTTTAAGTTATTTAAGTTCATTATTTCCTTAAAGTTTTTATTTATTTATTTATTTATTTATTTATTTATTTATTTATTTATTTCTAACATTTATTTATTTTTGAGACAGAGAGAGACAGAGGATGAATGGGGGAAGGGCAGAGAGAGAGGGAGACACAGAATCGGAAGCAGGCTGCAGGCTCTGAGCCATCAGCCCAGAGCCCCATGCGGGGCTCGAACTCATGGACTGCGAGATCGTGACCTGAGCTGAAGTCGGACGCTCAACCGACTGAGCCACCCAGGCGCCCCAAGTTTTTATTTATTTATTTTGAGAAAGAAGGAAAGAGAGAGAGAGAGAGACTGTGGTGTGTGTTTGTGTGTGAGCAAGTGGGGGAGGCACAGAGACAGAAAGAGGGAATCCCAAGCAGGCTCCGTGGTGTCAGCATGGAGCTGATTTGGGGTTCGATCCCACAAACAGGTCAGGATCTGAGCTGAAATCAAGAGTCAGATGCTTAACCAACTGAGTCACCCAGGTGCC